>NC_064637.1:25239161-25539161 GCF_023864275.1 Schistocerca cancellata | reverse complement strand
ACTATACCTGTATTTTGATCTTATTTGATCCTATTTTGAAGTAACACAGATAATGAGTAAGAATTTTGTATTGTTTATTGAAATTTCCACGATATGACAAAGTTTTTGATTATTGATTTATTTTGCACTATCGTGGTTTTTTGGGTGATCGGAAAATGTTGTAACTTGAGATTTACATTAACAATATATTTGGCTATAATGTATTAAAATTTCATTAACCTCATACAAATACATCGCAAGCCATATATTTTTAAAGTGAACGTTTCCTTCCGAAGACGCCTAAAATCGCTAAGTCCGTACCAGAATAAGAAAAAAAAATATAAATTTGACTGTAAAACGAAAGTGCTGCATATAGACTTACGCAGAATAAAACAAGGAAAATATTGGTGTATCACATTTTGCGATACGTTTATCGGTTCGCTCGTAATTAAAGCGTAAATTCGAGTGTCCATAATAAAAATCCTATAGTAAGAGGAGTCATCAGGAACCTAATCTAATCAGTTTAAACAAATAAAAATAAAATAAAAACAATTGATGTATACATAACATAATAATGTAATATACATAGCGGTATTACTACGAAGAACAATATCCAGTAGAGACGAACTCCGATGCAGAGGCGCTGAGTCGAGCAGGTCGAGCCGTGAGCTGTATTACTGCGTGAGCTGAGACCGCAGAGACCAGAGTGACACCTGAGTCGCTTTGCTCAACGCTCTGGCTAGAGTCGAGACGGTGGGGCGAGCGTTGAGCGGTCGAGTTCCGAGGGTGGGGAGAGCGGTGAACTCACCCGCTCCGAGACAAATCGTCCGTTCCCTTGTGAGCAGGTTGTTGCAAGTAGTTCCTATGTTATCCGCTAGGTGGCTCTCTGTCCTGTTGCTCGCATCAACTGCCCAGAGGGCAGGACGTGCGACTGAAACGATCGCCGACAGAGTGCGATGCGAAGTTAAGCTGCGCCAGACACTGCAGGCGGCAGACGACGCACAGAGATGGCACGGCATATGTGAAACACAAAATCCAATGGGGCACTGCACAATGCAGGCAGCCAAGGTAGTAGCAGGGCAGAGGCCGGCGCTGGCTGTGTTGTGTGGCATGCACTGTGCTCTGACCAGCAGAGGCGCTGCTGATATGCTCCGTCTCTCTCTCTCTCACTCTCTCTCACTCTCTCTCTCTCTCTCTCTCTCTGCCGTGGGAAACGTTTGGAGCTACCGTTCTTTTTTTCTGAATCACTGATTGTTCACTCCTTTGAAAGATTCAACTCTATGAATTAGTTCAAGAGCGGATCACCCATCTCTACTGCCGACCGTTGCTGTGTCGTCAGTCTTCCATTGTCAGCCATTGCTGCTTACTAGTCTCCTAGCGGCAGTATCGTGAATTACACATCATTTCGTAACTCATTTGTTTTTCCAAGCTCTGCTGGTACTGCTGTAGAGATCCCAGCGGGATATCTAATGTGCGTCGTAAATTGTGAAAGAAAAATTGGTAACACATTTCGTGCGCCACCCTGTATTTTCGGCACAGAAAGCCAAGACGAATGTGCAGAAACTCACTTTGAAACCTTCTATTCACGAAAGCCTTAATATCGTCAACAATCTCTTGCAACAAGTTTGCGAAGATGATAATTTACCAAATTTAATATCTGTATTGTGAAGATGGCGTCCAGTGAAATTGAATGAAGTGTTTGACTCTTCTAAGTCATTACGAACAGTGACTGTATGTAGAGTTTGAGTTAGGGGACACTTTTTGTGAAAACATGTGAAATGTGCGATGCTTTCTGTGAACACAAGTAAAATGTGCTATCAGCAGATTCAGTTTAGTTCTTTCGGTTATTCACACTTTGCAAGTAAACCCGGCTTTGGCCACTGTAAATTAGAACAATAAGATATATTTGAATATGTATTTTTCTCATATAGGTTGAATGGAAAAACTGGTAGAAGCCGACTTCAGGGAAGATCAGTTTGGATTCCGTAGTAATGTTGGAACATGTGAGGCAATACTGACCCTACGACTTATCTTAGAAGAAAGGTTAAGGAAAGGCAAACCTCCATTTCTAGCATTTGTCGACTTAGAGAAAGCTTTTGACAATGTTGACTGGAATACTCTCCTCCAAATTCTGAAGGTGGCAGGGGTCAATTCCAGGAAGCGAAAGGCTATTTACAATTTGTACAGAAATCAGATGGCAGTTATAAGAGTCGAGGGACATGAAAGGGAAGCAGTGGTTGGGAAGGGAGTAAGACAGGGTTGTAGCCTCTCCCCGATGTTATTCAATCTCTATATTGAGCAAGCAATAAAGGAAACAAAAGAAAAGTTCGGAGTAGGTATTAAAATCCATGGAGAAAAAATAAAAACTCTGAGGTTCACCGATGACATTGTAATTCTGACAGAGACAGCAAAGGACTTGGAAGAGCAGTTGAACGGAATGGACAGTGTCTTGAAAGGAGGGTATAAGATGAACATCAACAAAAGCAAAACGAAAATATTGGAATGTAGTCGAATTAAGTTAAGTGATGCTGAGGGAATTACGTAGATTAGGAAATGAGACACTTAAAGTAGTACAGGAGTTTTGCTATTTGGGGAGCAAAATGACTGATGATGGTCGAAGTAGAGAGCATATAAAATGTAGACTGGCAATGGCAAGGTAAGCGTTTCTGAAGAAGAGAAATTTGTTAACATCGAGTATTGATTTAAGTGACAGGAAGTCGTTTCTGAAAGTATTTGTATGGAGTGTAGCCATGTATGGAAGTGAAACATGGACAATAAATAGTTTGGACAAGAAGAGAATAGAAGCTTTCGAAATGTGGTGCTACAGAAGAATGCTGAGGATTAGATGGGTAGATCACATAACTAATGATGAGTTATTGAATAGAATTCGGGAGAAGAGGAGTTTGTGGCACAACTTGACTAGAAGAAGGGATCGGTTGGCAGGACATGTTCTGAGGCATCAAGGGATCACCAATTTAGTACTGGAGGGCAGCGTGGAGGGTAAAAATCGTAGAGGGAGACCAAGAGATGGATGCACTATGCAGAAGGATGTAGGGTGCGGAAGGTACTGGGAGATGAAAAGGCTTGCATAGGATAGAGTAACGTGGAGAGCTGCATCAAACCAGTCTCAATACTGAAGACCACAACAACAACAAGTTTTGATAATATAAAATTAATATTTTAGCATGTAAACAGCATATGACTGGTCATTTTATTCAATGCTCTGCCTGAAAGTTACAAAAAGTAATAGCGCCACACTCGAATTAGGACGGGCGCATCTCTCTGTCGGAGAACTTTGTCTTTTTTGCTCTGTAGTTGCTTTGGCTTTTGAGAGAGAACGCACGCGGTGGGCAACTGTTCACTGAAAGCAGACTCATTGCTATTCGGTTTTGTGTTGCAATCGACAAGTATGCGTTGTTTTAAAGTGGTTTGTGTTCTCAACATTCGATACGAGTATAACTTTTGATGAGTTAGTTACGGGACAGACGAAAGAGTTGCGCGACAGAAGGCGACGGCGTGCTCCTGTTGTAAAAAGCTACCAGCTTGTTCGCGCATGCGCAGTGCGGGTAAGACAGCCAGCCAAGTGGCGGAGGGGTCTGATTGTCGGGTCACGTGCGTGTGCGAATTCGTGGAACGCACCGCGCTGCGTATATGTTGCAGGCATCGTCAGTCGTAAGCTGCGTGTGGTAAGTGCTGCGCTTTGCTTCCTTTTTCTACAGTCTTTGCTTCCAATTCACGAACTATCATGTTACTACGACACTGTGCCCGTACAGTATATACAGCTAGGCGACAAGTTTTTTGTGCCAAGGAAAGTACGTCGTTTCGGAAAGTTACTAGAAAACAAGGAAAACATGTTCGCTTTCCTTCTAGTGTGATGCTTAGTTTTTGATGGCGAGATGCTGTTCCTTGGTGAGCATCTGCATTTAACATTTGTCATGACGTGCGAAATGTTGCTGTCAAGGCAATAACTGCAAAACCGTAAACACCACTTGGCATCCGGCTGAAGTAATTCTTCGTCGTTTGCAGGAAATGCCAATACGCGGCGGGTGTAATATTACGTTGCGCCACTTCCGATGATTTTCAGTCGTTTCGAACGTTTCTTTTTTTGCTCCCGGAATGATCTGTGAGATCTGCAGACATCGTAGCGGTATCTCTTTAACCGTCCATCGTTTTTGAAACCTTTGTTATTGTCTTTTGCTTCGTAGGCATTAGGTGACGTTAGAGTAATCTGTATCGTAGATTTAGTATGACTGTGTGTTCAAAGTGTGGTGCGAAGAGAAGAAACGTTTTGAAAAAATGATTTACAAAGCCCTTGGCGAGTCTACGTACGATGAAAATGAAGTATTTGGTGACGACTAAGATTACACCTCGTTTAAAGGTTGTAGTAATTCTAAATTTTTTGAAGATGATTGCTTAACGTATTATTTTCACAGATTGTGTTGTTACGGATTCACCTTCAGGTACGTCAGGAAATCAACGCGAGTGAATGTAATGTTAGACTATTACGATTTGCATCACACTGTATTACACTACGAATGAAAAATTATTTTTTATCTTGTGCTTTGTTTGTTTCTTTAGATTCTGATTGGCTGTAAAAGACTGTAAAAGGCTGTAAGAGGTCGCGTGTTTGCTTACACATTCGAATAACTGAATTGCGTCTCAGTTTATTGGTTCAAATGGCTCTGAGCATTATGGGACTTAACATCTGAGGTCGTCAGTCCCCTAGAACTTAGAACTACTTAAACCTAACTAACCTAAGGACATCACACACATCCATGCCGGAGGCAGGATTCGAACCTGCGATCGTAGCGGTCGCGCGGCTCCAGACTGAAGCGCCTAGAAGCACGCGGCCACTCCGGCCGGCCTCAGTTTTTTCCTGTGATGTTGTACTCTCACCTGAGTAGGTTACTCAAGACTTTATACTAGGAACACCAAAATAAGTGTTTAAAGTAGAAAGCCTAATAAACCAAACACGTTTTGAAATTCCAACTACATACTTGTACGCACGAATTTAAACTAAAAAAAAAAGTAGCAAATCCATAGGTAATTGCAGCTACGCACGAGACCAGAACCGTAAGTACCGTAAGTGTATGGGTTCCCACTTAGTGTGTGCACATCTTTCGACAGCTGTGCTGTCTTGCTTTACTGAATTTGTTTTCTTACTTAAAGTTGTTGATATAAATTAACAGTGAAGTGGCAAAGTGTTTGAATAAAATGTGTGTAAATGTACATCTGTCAGTCTCAATGACAACAAATTGCGGGCTTAAGTATAGATTAGGACCATTAGCAGTAACGGCGGTTTCGATGTACTCCTCATAGGTTGGCGACCCGTCAGTTTCCCGTAGCCAATGGAGTGATGCTTTGGCATAACCAATGAGAGGCGACAACTGACGCAGAGAGTTTCTAGGGCCGAAATTGAAACCACTGTCTTGTTTGCTGTTTTTCGCTGTGTGTTTGGCAAGGATTGCTATAAAGTGGACTGATCCAAGTTATTAAGTTGTGCACAGCAAAGTCGTTCGTTGGTGGATGTCTCGTGGGATAATTGTAGAGACACGAAAACGTATCATATGTGGTGTCGACATGACTCTTAAACAGTCAAAGGTTTGTGTGAATGGAATCATCCTGAAGTGGATCTTTTTTTCAAATTCAGTCTTGGGAAAAGGTAGGTGGTTCAGTGTCTATTAATGGTAGCCACATGTTCAATATAATAAGAAACGTTGATGCATTTTTTCAGTGCGCTGGTGCGGATAGACTACCTAGCAACACACAGTAGAGAAATATTTCATTGCTTTCTCGAATATGCCCTGGGTGGCGACGCTGTCTCTGGTTTGCAGATACCAGCACAGTTTAAACAGCTGCGACCCAAATAAGGAGCTATTTAGTTCATAATCCTCGTTTAGTGCAATGTTTCACCTTTTCTTCCGAATACGTTACTTCGAAACGTATTGTGTCGCTACGTAACACAAAGAACTGAGACATCTACTTCTGTTCTCATATCTCATGGCAAGCGCTGACAATATTCTGGGCCTATTCTAGACTTTTACCCACAACCATGTTAGTCCGCCCCTGGTAGCTGAGTGGTCAGCGCGACTGAATGTCACACATAACGACCCGGGTTCCATTCCCGGCTGGGTCGGAGATTTTCTCCGCTCAGGGGCTAGCTGTTGTGTTGCCCTTTCATCGCCATCGACACGCAAGTCGCCGAAGTGGCGTCAACTTGAAAGACATTCACCAGGCGACAGGAGGTCCTAGCCACACGGCATTTCCATTTCCATAACCATGTTTACTGAACAATGTCGTTTTCCTTTGACAGTAAAGAGCTGCTAATAAACAGCAGAAGGCCTGGGCTTCTGCAGAAAAAAGTCGTACAACTATCCAACACGTCGCAGTTTTTTTCGCTCCACTTTCAGCCAAATCAGTGAAAGTGGAACGTAGGAAACCTATATGGAATTAATATCTACATTATTTAACATGCGGCCGGCCGAAGTGGCCGAGCGGTTCTAGGCGCTACAGTCTGGAACCGCGCGACCGCTACGGTCACAGGTTCGAATACTGCCTCGGGCATGGATGTGTATGGTGTCCTTAGGTTAGTTAGGTTTAAGTAGTTCTAGGGGACTGATGACCTCAGAAGTTAAATCCCATAGTGCTCAGCGCCATTTGAACCATTTTTATTTGATATGCGAAATAAGCGATCAGGCCTGTAGCTTAAGGGGAGCCCACACAGATGTGATTATAAATCGCCAGAAGCAATAAATCTGCTTCCCAACACAGGACAGACCAACTGCACACGATTGCTAAATCTGAGCCTCAACTCAACAGATTCGCTTTTGAAGCAAAAGTAATTACACTTACAAAATTTTCGTGGATTAGAAAGTCGAGTGATGTATAAGAATGGGCCAGTCATTAGACCCCATAAAAATGTTTTAAGTGTCGAGGAAAACGCCTATGATAATGTTGTTGTTGTTGTTGTTGTTGTGGTCTTCAGTCCAGAGACTGGTCTGATGCAGTTCTCCATGCTACTCTATCCTGTGCAAGCTTCTTCATCTCCCAGTACCTACTGCAGCCTACATCCTTCTGAATCTGCTTAGTGTATTCATCTCTTGGTCTCCCCCTACGATTTTTACCCTCCACGCTGCCCTCCAATACTAAATTGGTGATCCCTTGATGCCTCAGAACATGTCCTACCAACCGATCCCTTCTTCTGGTCAAGTTGTGCCACAAACTTCTCTTCTCCCCAATCCTATTCAATACTTCCTCATTAGTTATGTGGTCTACCCATCTAATCTTCTGCATTCTTCTATACTACCACATTTCGAAAGCGTCTATTCTCTTCTTGTCCAAACTATTTATCATCCATGTTTCACTTTCATACATGGCTACACTCCATACAACTACTTTCAGAAACGACTTCCTGACACTTAAATCTATACTCGATGTTAATAAATTTCTCTTCTTCAGAAATGCTTTCCTTGCGATTGCCAGTCTACATTTTATATCCTCTCTACTTCGACCATCATTAGTTATTTTGCTCCCCAAATAGCAGAACTCATCTACTACTTCAAGTGTCTCATTTTCTAATCTAATTTCCTCAGCATTTCCTGATTTAATTAAACTACATTCCATTATCCTCGTTTTGCTTTTGTTGATGTTCATCTTATATTCTCCCTTCAAGACGCGATCCATTCCGTTCAACTGCTCTTCCAAGTCCTTTGCTGTCTCTGACAGAATTACAATGTCATTAGCGAACCTCAAAGTTTTTGTTTCTTCTCCATGGATTTTAATACCTACTCCGAACTTTTCTTTTGTTTCCTTTACTGCTTGCTCAATATACAGATTGAATAACATCGCGGAGAGGCTACAACCCTGTCTCACTCCCTTCCCAACCATTGCTTCCCTTTCATGTCCCTCGACTCTTATAACTGCCATCTGGTTTCTGTACAAATTGTAAATAGCCTTTCGATAGCCTATGATAATAGCCTATGATAATAAGACGACAAAAAAATAAGAGATTTTCATGCATTAAATATGGGTTAATATTCTCTTGCTGTCAGGTGAGTAATCTCCAAATATATACGTATTGGAAAGTATACCTTCTTGAATAAGTTTTATCTTATGTCATTAAACCTCTGCTTCGGCTGTTTGTACATGTACTTCACGATAACTGATGTCGCTTAGTAATTTACTAACGGATGGAAGCAAAAACATAATTATTTCGTTAAATAAGTAGAAAATAATTTAAAACAAACGTCATCCTTACGATGCATGTGAACGTCTGCTTGCTCACCGCTTTGAGCGCTAGTTGTATTATTATTTTCAAAAAAGAAAAGTTTTCTCTCTCGTTTTGTGTGGCACACTTTATTGGCAATTGAAAAATAATTTTTGATAAGAGGAAATTAACTGGAGTGTCGTTAATTAAAAGAAGCAGCCAACTAAAAAAAATAAGTTTCAATTACCACACGGCATAGGTAAATTTACCCCCAAGAGAGAGAAAATTAATAATTCGAGATTTTGTCTAACCTGCTTTGACACCGCCGGAGTGGACTAACCGCTCACGTCGTTTGTTGGCCGTATGCCGATCATTAAAATTACGCATTATGCACGGAAGTGCTGTCCCGAAACTGCGTTTACGGATCGACTTAACAGATCTCAGGGACACACGAGTGGCTGCTACAAATTCGGACATCAGTGACGTTCGACAGCGGTCGACATGTCTGCAGTCTTGCAGGTCTCTTAGCTGAAATATAGAAAAGTCTGCAGTAAAGGTTAAAGTTATTTAAACACTGATAAACAATCACATTTATTCACATACTGACATTTCGTTTACATGGATGAGTACTTTAAACATCTCGAAAATATATTTCAAGAACAAGAGCGGAGTCATCAATTTAGAGAGCAGGCCTCAAGGAGAGAGCGAGCTAGACGCTGCATACAAGTAGAGAACTGAAGGCAAATTTACTGTCAATTTTCCTCGGTCTCTTTCTGTTCTGGAAGCCTCTCGCCTGGAAAAATGTTCGAAAGACTTCACTACACTCTTTCCCGGCACGGCTAATCGCATAAAACTTGATTGTTGACGCCGCTTGCGCTGCGTCTGATGCATTATTTGCAAATTAAAGACATAGTTGCTCTCTTTTGCTAGTTTTAACATCTGTATGCTCTTCCACATTTAACAGAAATTAATTAGTTTTACATTATAAGACAACTTAAAGACAACACACGGAATTAATACAAAAATACAGAGTTTCTTACGTAGGTTTAAATAAATTATTTTACTTTTTTGACGCTTAAATTTATTTACAAGTGAAAAGAAACATTTCATTGCCCACTTGGATGATACTTTTTAGTTTTATAACATACATTACTGACCGTTAAAACTGCTACATCACGAAGATGACGTGCCACAAACGCGAAATTTAACCAACAGGAAGAAGATGCTGTGATATGCAAATGTTCCAGAGCATTCACACGATGTTGGAGCCGGTGGCGACACCTACAACGTGCTGACATGAGGAAAGTTTCCAACCGATTTCTCATACACAAACAGCAGTTGACCGGCGTTGTCTGGTGAAACCTTGTTGTGCTGTCTCGTGTAAGGAGGAGAAATGCGTACCATCACGTTTCCGACTTTGATATAGATCGGATTGTAGCCTATCGCGATTGCGACTTATCGTATCGCGACATTGCTGCTCGCGTTGGTCGAGATCGAACGACTGTTAGCAAGAGCATGGAATCGGTGGGTTCAGGAGGGTAATACGGAACTCCGTGCTGGATCCCCACGGCCTCGTATCACTAGCAGTCGAGATGACAGGCATCTTATCCGCACGGCTGTAACGGATCGTGCAGCCACGTCATGATCCCTGAGTCAAAAGATGTGGACGTTTGCAAGACAACAACCATCTGCACGAATAGTTTGACGACGTTTGCAGCAGCACGGACTATCAGCTCGGAGACCACGGCTGCGGTTACCCTTGACGCTGCATCACAGACAGGAGCGCCTGCGATGGTGCACTCAACGACGATCCTGGGTGCACGAATAGCGAAACGTCATTTTTTCGGATGTTTCAAATGGCTTTGAGCACTATGAGACTTAACTTGTGAGGTCATCAGTCCCCCAGACCTTAGAACTACTTAAACCTAATTAACCTAAGGACATCACACACATCCATGCACGAGGCAGGATTCGAACCTGCCACCGTAGCGGTCGCGCGGTTCCAGACTGTAGCGCCTAGAACCGCTGGGCCACTCCGGCCGGCTTTTTCGGATGAATCCAGGTTCTGTTTACAGCATCATGATGGTCGCATCCGGTTTGACGACATCGCGGTGAACGCACATTGGAAGCGTCTATTCGTCATCGCCATACTGGTGTATCACCCGGCGTGATGGTATGGGGTGCCATTGGTTACACGTCTCGGTCACCTCTTCTTCGCATTGACGGCACTTTGAACAGTGGATGTTACATTTAAGATGTGTTACGACCCGTGGCTCTATCTTTCATTCGATCCCTGCGAAACCCTACATTTCAGCAGGATAATGCACAACCGCATGTTGCAGGTCCTGTACAGGGCTTTCTGGATGCAGAAAATGTTCGACTGCTGCCCTGGCCAGCACATTCTGCAGATCTCTCACCAATTGAAAACGTCTGGTCAATGGTGGCCGAGCAACTGGTTCGACACAATACGCCAGTCACTACTCTTGATGAACTGTGGTATCGTGTCGAAGCTGCATGGGCAACTGTACCTGTACACGCCATCCGAGCTCTGTTTGACTCAATGCCCAGGCGTATCAAGGCCGTTATTACGGCCAGAGGTGGTTGTTCTGGGTACTGATTTCTCAGGATCTACGCACCCAAATTGCGTGAAAATGTAATCACAAATGGTTCAAATGGCTCTGAGCACTATGCGAATCAACTTCTGAGTTCATCAGTCGCCTAGAACGTAGAACTACTTAAACCTAACTAACCTAAGGACATCACACACATCCATGCCCGAGGCAGGATTCGAACCTGCGATCGTAGGAGTCACGCGGTTCCAGACTGAAGCGCCTTTAACCGCACGGCCACACCGGCCGGCCATGTAATCACATGTCAGTTCTAGTATAATATATGTGTCCAATGAATACCCGTTTATCATCTGCATTTCTTTTGGTGTTGCAATTTTAATGGCCAGTAGTGTAATTACAGTTTTACATTATAAGACAACTTAATGACAATACATGGAATTAATACAAAAATACAGCGTTTCTTACGTAGGTTTACATAAATTATTTTAGTTTTTTGGGCTTAAATTTATTTATACCAAAAAGAAACATTTCATTGCCCCCTTGGAAGGTACTTTTTAGTTATAAAATGTAGAATTCAGTTGAATGTAGAAGTCGGGTAGCAGGTGAACGTTTACATAATTCTTCCGGGCTATATGGCCGTGGTCCATGGAATTCTTCTATTCCTAACGTTTCGTCCAATACTACGTTGGACATCTTCAGAGGTATGGCTGGTCCTGCTGAGTCCTGCCGACTGACGAGTCAGGCTTTTTTTTTTTTTTCTTTATTGAATTTCAACTCCCCCCGAAGGGGGCGGGCTGGCATTCGAGTCAGGCGTCGGAGAGCGGCCTAAATACCGAGGAAAGTGGGCGTGGTCTAGCAGAGGGAAAACTAGTCAAAGATAACATGTAACTATCGATAATAGTCCGTCATAGATAAAAATCACTTATCGATTCTGTAACGCCACTGTCCATATCTCGCTTAATTTGAAGGCCTCTTCTTTTTTATTAAAATTATCTTCATGTTTATAAATTTCAATAGCCTCCCTATACAGTCGTGGACAACAGTTCGTGGTAGCACTTAAAACTGTAGTTTCAGAAAACTTAACTACACGGTCACCTGACTGAAGTGCATGTCCCGCAACGGCCGATTTATCTATTTTTCCCAGTCGGCAAAGACTTTTATGCTCCTTTACCCTCGTATTCACACTTCTTTTCGTAGTACCAATAAGACCTTGCCACAAGTACACGGAATTTTATAAACACCGCTAGATGATAATGGTGGCCTTCTATCTTCAACAGAACGAAGTACTTGTCCTATTTTTCTGGTAGGTTTGAATACCGGTTTCACTTTATGTTTCAGGAAAATTTTGCCGATTAGATCTGTAACCTTATTAATGAAAGGTAAAGACACCGTATTCTTCCATTGCTGTGTACCATCCTCCTCCTTTGGCCTGCTGTAATTAGGTCTTAAAACTCTATTAATTTCTTTGTTTGAGTACCCATTCTTTTCGAAGGCCTGTTTCAGATGATTCAGTTCCGTATCCGGATGTTCCGGCGTACAAATCCGTTTTGCCCTGTCCACTAAATTTTTGATTACACCTTTTTTTGTTGTGGGTGATGATTGGAGTTCTTGTGTAAGTATCTATCAGTATGTGTGCTCTTCCGAAATACTTTATGTTTTAGACTGCCATCGGTCTGTCTCATGACTAACTTTGTTCAACTGATCGTCAGTTCCGCAAATTATCGTACAAATCATAAAAGTTCCACAATGTTACTTCATCTGTAAACATCTTTTACGAATGAGAAATCACACAGAATGTGTCCTTTTCTGTGCACTTGGCACGTATTTGTCCATGTTTCATCAAAAAAATTCTTTTTTTTTGGTGTCACTTTGTTGAAGAAAGGCCCATCGGCTTTGCCGATTCGCCGTGTATTTTTGTGTGTGTTTAGATAGTTGTGCTGTGGTAGCACTCTTTATTTGACTTTGGGGGACAGGAATGTTATTGTTTCCGGACTTCGTCCGCCAATCCGCCTCCTTGGATGATGGTTTCCTTTTGCTCTTCAGGAGTTGTGTGGTTGGACGTTCTCGTTGTCTTCTTGTATCTTCCGAGGCGATTTGCCGTTGGGTTGTCGTACTTTGTTTGGTTTTGGGTGCGAGTACTGGTTTATTTCAGTGAGTGGTACCTGAGTCGTGCCTGCCTATCCTTATGAGCTATGATTTTTCTACATACTTGTTTAGAGAGGTGGCTAATGATTCCAATCTTACCTATCCTTATGAGCTATGACCCTACGACTTATCTTAGAAGAAAGATTAAGGAAAGGCAAACCTACGTTTCTAGCATTTGTAGACATAGAGAAAGCTTTTGACAATGTTGATTGGAATACTGTCATTCAAATTCTGAAGGTGGCAGGGGTAAAATACAGGGAGCGAAAGGCTATTTACAATTTGTACAGAAGGCGGATGGCAGTTATATGAGTTGAGGGGTATGAAAGTGAAGCAGTGGTTGAGAAGGGAGTGAGACAGAGTTGTAGCCTCTCCCCGATGTTACTCAATCTGTATATTGAGCAAGCAGTAAAGGAAACAAAAGAAATGTTTGGAATAGGTATTAAAATGCATGGAGAAGAAATAAAAACTTTGAGGTTCGCCGATGACATTGTAATTCTACCAGAGACAGCAAAGGACTTGGAAGAACAGCTGAACAGAATGGACAGTGTCTTGAAAGGAGGGTATAAGATGAACATCAACAAAAGCAAAACGAGGATAATGGAATATAGTCGAACCAAGTCGGGTGATGCTGCGGGAATTAGATTAGGAAATGAGACACTTAAAGTAGTAAAGGAGTTTTGCTATTTGGGAAGCAAAATGATTGATGATGGTCGAAGTAGAGAGGATCCAAAATGTAGACTGGCAATGGCAAGGAAAGCGTTTCTGAAGAAGAGAAATTTGTTAACATCGAATATAGATTTAAGTGTCAGGAAGTCGTTTCTGAAAGTATTTGTATGGAGTGTAACCATGTACGGAAGTGAAACGTGGACGATAAATAGTTTAGACAAGAAGAAAATAGAAGCTTTCGAAATGTGGTGCTACAGAAGAATGGTGAAGATTAGATGGATAGATCACATAACTAATGAGGAGGTATTGAATAGAATTGGGGAGAAGAGGAGTTTGTGGCACAACTTGACAAGAAGAAGGGATCGGTTGGTAAGACATGTTCTGAGGCATCAAGGGATCACCAATTTAGTATTGGAGGGCAGCGTAGAGAGTAAAATTCGTAGAGGGAGACCAAGAGATGAATACACTAAGCAGATTCAGAAGGATGTAGGTTGCAGTAAGTACTGGGAGATGAAGAAGCTTGCACAGGATAGAGTAGCATGGAAAACTGCATCAAACCAGTCTCGGGATGAAGACAACAACAACAACATGGACCTGTGTTGCTAATTTCCTGACTGTTTCGTCTAACATGTCCATCTCCATGATCACGTGGAGGTGTCTAGTGTGTCCATGGTGGGGCGCTTAGGATCCAGCGCAACACTTTGTTTTGGACGATTTGTAGTTGGTACCTGGTGGTTCTGCTTGCAGTGCCCCACGAAGTGCAGCCATACGTCATCGTCGGCAAGGTTGTAGTTTTGTACAGTGTTCGTTTTGTTTCTTGTTTTAGGTTTTTACTTTTGAAAATGGGGAAGAGGGCCTTTGCTAGGTTTTGAGCTTTTTGTTTCCTTTCCTTGATGTGCCGGTGGTAGAGCAGTTTTCTGTCCAATGTGACCCTAAATACTTTACTTCATCCCTCCAGAGTAGTTCCTGTGCATTTATTCTCAGGTTTTCTTCAAGGATGGGTCTTTTTCTCGTAAAGTAGACTGCAGCTTCCAGATAAGCTCAAGTACTATGGTATGAATGGGACAGTGCTCAAATAGTTTAAATCATACCTAACTGGAAGAGTGCAGAAAATTGAAATAAACAGTTCACATAATATGCAAAAAAAACTGGGGAACAATCAAGAATGGGGCGCCGCAAGGTTCGGTCTTGGGTCCTCTGCTGTTCTTAATATATATTAATGACTTGCCATTCTATATTCACGAAGATGCAAAGCTGGTACTTTTTGCCAATGATACAAGTATAGCTATCACATCCGACAGAAGAATTAACTGGTGAAATTGTAAACGATGTTTTTCAGAAAATCATTAAGTGGTTCTCTGCAAAAGGACTCTCATTAAACTTTGACAAAACACAGTATATACAGTTGCACACAGTAAATGGAATGACCCCATTAATAAATATAGTCTTCGAACAGAAATCGGTAGCTAAGGTAGAATATTCAAAATTTGTAGGTGTATGCATTGATGAGGGGTTGAACTGGAAAAAACACTCTGAGGATCTGCTGAAACTTTTGAGTTCAGCTACTTATGCTATTAGGGTCATTGCAAATTTTGGCGATATACATGTGAGTAAATTAGCTTACCACGCCTATTTTCATTCTCTGCTTTCGTATGGCATCATATTCTGGGGTAACTCATCATTGAGTAAAAGAGTGTTCATTGCACAAAAGCGTGTAATCAGAGTAATTCCTGGAGCTCATCCAAGATCATCCTGCAAACACTTATTTAAAGAGCTAGAAATCTTCACTGTAGCCTCACAATACATATATTCACTTATGAAATTTGTTATTAACAATACGAACGAATTCAAAAGTAATAGCAGTGTACATGGCTACAACACTAGGAGAAAGGATGATCTTCACTACTCAAGGTTAAATCTAACTTTGGCTCAGGAGGTGGTAAATTATGCTGCCACAAAAGTCTTTGGTCACTTACCTAATAGCATCGAAAGTCTGACAGATAGCCATATAGCATTTTAAAGGAAATTAAAAGAATTTGTTAATGGCAACTCCTTCTACTCATTAGAAGAATTTTAGGATATAGTAAGTGGGTAATATCCCAACCTCCACAAAAAAAAAATATTATTGTAATGTAATATTCTGTCTAATGTAATATCTTGTATAGACACCTTTTATTAACCTGACACGTTCCACATCATTACGAAGTGTCGTATTCATGATCTATGGAACAAGTACTAATCTAATCTAATCTTCTCTGCGTTCAGTTGCATTTTATTTTGGCGACACCGTACTTCCACTAGGGACAGTAGCCGCTGCAGCCTTTTGATGTTGGTGAGGTGTCGTTTGCCGCTTGTGAAAAATAGAGATGGGGGATCCGCTCTTGAACTAATGCATAGAGTTGCATCTTTCAAAGGAGTGAACAATCAATGATTCAGAAAAAAAGAACGGTAGCTCCAAACGTTTCCCACGGCAGAGAGAGAGAGAGAGAGAGAGAGAGAGAGAGAGACGGAGCATATCAGCAGCGCCTCTGCTGGTCAGAGCACAGTGCACGCCACACAACACAGCCAGCGCCGGCCTCTGCCCTGCTTCTACCTTGGCTGCCTGCATTGTGCAGTGCCCCATTGGATTTTGTGTTTCACATATGCCGTGCCGTCTCTGTGCGTCGTCTGCCACCTGCAGTGTCTGGCGCAGCGTAACTTCGCATCGCACTCTGTCGGTGATCGTTTCAGTCGCACGTCCTGCCCTCTGGGCAGTTGATGCGAGCAACAGGACAGAGAGCCACCTAGCAGATAACATAGGAACTACTTGCAACAACCTGCTTGCAAGGGAACGGACGATTTGTCTCGGAGCGGGTGAGTTCACCGCTCCCCCACAACCCTCGGAACTCGCCCGCTCAACGCTCGCCCCACCGTCTCGACTCTAGCCAGAGCGTTGAGCAAAGCGACTCAGGTGTCACTCTGGTCTCTGCGGTCTCAGCTCATGCAGTAATACAGCTCACGGCTCGACCTGCTCGACTCAGCGCCTCTGCATCGGAGTTCGTCTCTACTGGATATTGTTCTTCGTAGTAATACCGCTATGTATATTACATTATTATGTTATGTATACATCAATTGTTTTTATTTTATTTTTCTTTGTTTAAACTGATTAGATTAGGTTCCTGACGACTCCTCTTACTATAGGATTTTTCTTATGGACACTCGAAGTTACGCTTTAATTACGAGCGAACCGATAAACGTATCGCAAAATGTGATACACCATTATTTTCCTTGTTTTATTCTGCGTAAGGCTATATGCAGCACTTTCGTTTTACAGTCAAATGTATATTTTTTTTTCTTATTCTGGTACGGATTTTGCGATTTTAGGTGTCTTCAGAAGGAAACGTTCACTTTAAAAATATATGGCTTGCGATGTATTTGTATAAGGTTAATGAAATTTTAATACATTATAGCCAAATATATTGTTAATGTAAATCTCAAGTTACAACATTTTCCGATCACCCAAAAAACTACGATAGTGCAAAATAAATCAATAATCCAAAACTTTGTCATATCGTGGAAATTTCAATAAACAATACAAAATTCTTACTCATTATCTGTGTTACTTCAAAATGGGATCAAATAAGATCAAATACAGGTATAGTACTGGAATAAACCAAGTTCAAAGGGCAATGTGCCTTCCATTTATTTTCTATTGTAAATGAGTGGTGAGTCATGAAAAAGAGCTAATTCATTCCAGGGAGTGAACAGTTCTGATCCAATCTCTGAAAAGAACAGTTTTGCCCATCTCTAGTGAAAAAGGCCGTATCGTCAGCGAACTGGGCAATGTTTACTCCTGGCTCCAGTGGGATATCGTTTGCGTAGACATTAAACAGGGTTGGCGAGAGAACTGATCCTTGGGGAATTCCTGCATTCAGCGGTCGTAAAACGATGGCATTGAGGAAAACATTATGATCCCCATTACAAAGAAGGCAAATGCTACAAGTTGTGAAAATTATGGGACGCTCCACCTAGTTACTCACGCCTCTAAAATACACTCCTGGAAATTGAAATAAGAACACCGTGAATTCATTGTCCCAGGAAGGGGAAACTTTATTGACACATTCCTGGGGTCAGATACATCACATGATCACACTGACAGAACTACAGGCACATAGACACAGGCAACAGAGCATGCACAATGTCGGCAGTAGTACAGTGTATATCCACCTTTCGCAGCAATTGGAACGGCTTGCCATGCCATTTCGACCTGGCGCCTCAGTTGGACCACCGTTCGTGCTGGACGTGCAGACCGCGTGAGACGACGCTTCATCCAGTCCCAAACATGCTCAATGGGGGGCAGATCCGGAGATCTTGCTGGCCAGGGTAGTTGACTTACACCTTCTAGAGCACGTTGGGTGGCACGGGATACATGCGGACGTGCATTGTCCTGTTGGAACAGCAAGTTCCCTTGCCGGTCTAGGAATGGTAGAACGATGGGTTCGATGACGGTTTGGATGTACCGTGCACTATTCAGTGTCCCCTCGACGATCACCAGTGGTGTACGGCCAGTGTAGGAGATCGCTCCCCGCACCATGATGCCGGGTGTTGGCCCTGTGTGCCTCGGTCGTATGCAGTCCTGATTGTGGCGCTCACCTGCTCGGCGCCAAACACGCATACGACCATCATTGGCACCAAGGCAGAAGCGACTCTCATCGCTGAAGACGACACGTCTCCATTCGTCCCTCCATTCACGCCTGTCGCGACACCACTGGAGGCGGGCTGCACGATGTTGGGGCGTGAGCGGAAGACGGCCTAACGGTGTGCGGGACCGTAGCCCAGCTTCATGGAGACGGTTGCGAATGGTCCTCGCCGATACCCCAGGAGCAACAGTGTCCCTAATTTGCTGGGAAGTGGCGGTGCGGTCCCCTACGGCACTGCGTAGGATCCTACGGTCTTGGCGTGCATCCGTGCGTCGCTGCGGTCCGGTCCCAGGTCGACGGGCACGTGCACCTTCCGCCGACCACTGGCGACAACATCGATGTACTGTGGAGACCTCACGCTCCACGTGTTGAGCAATTCGGCGGTACGTCCACCCGGCCTCCCGCATGCCCACTATACGCCCTCGCTCAAAGTCCGTCAACTGCACATACGGTTCACGTCCACGCTGTCGCGGCATGCTACCAGTGTTAAAGACTGCGATGGAGCTCCGTATGCCACGGCAAACTGGCTGACACTGACGGCGCCGGTGCACAAATGCTGCGCAGCTAGCGCCATTCGACGGCCAACACCGCGGTTCCTGGTGTGTCCGCTGTGCCGTGCGTGTGATCATTGCTTGTACAGCCCTCTCGCAATGTCCGGAGCAAGTATGGTGGGTCTGACACACCGGTGTCAATGTGTTCTTTTTTCCATTTCCAGGAGTGTAGTAACCTAAATTATCCTAAAACGCATAGCACAAAAAGTCGAAGCTACACTCTCCGAAGACCAGTTTGGATTCCGGAAAGATAGAGGAACCAGAGAAGCAATATTTGCTCTAAAACTAATAATAGAGAAACGACTAGATAAGAACCTGACAACAGCTTTCGTAGATGTAGGGACAGCCTTTCAAAATGTTAAATGGGATAAGATGTTTGAGGTACTCAAAAAAGTAGGAATAGACTATAAAGATAGAAAAATGATATGGAACCTGTACAAAAACGAGACAGCAGTTATCCGTGGATGGACAAAACAAGAAGAGGTGCAGATACGGAAAGGTGTCCGACAAGGTTGCGCACTATCCCCTGTTATCTTTAACCTATACATTGAAGAGGCGCTGAAAAAAGTAAGGGAAAATTCACAGACAGGTGTAGTAATTCATGGCCAACGAATAGATATGATAAGATATGCCGTTGTATAGCTGTCCTGGCTGAAAGTCAAGAACATCTTGTAGTCCTACTGAATAGAATGGATAAATTTATGGGGGAAGAATGTTGTTGTTGATGTGGTCTTCAGTCCTGAGACTGGTTTGATGCAGCTCTCCCTGCTACTCTATCCTGTGCAAGATTCTTCATCTCCCAGTACTTACTGCAGCCTACTTCCTTCTGAATCTGCTTAGTGTATTCATCTCTTCGTCTCCCTCAACGATTTTTACCCTCCATGCTGCCCTCCAGTACTAACTTGGTGATCCCTTGATGCCTCAGAACATGTCCTACCAACCGGTCCCTTCTTCTAGTCAAGTTGTGCCACAAACTCCTCTTCTCCGCAATTCTATTCAGTACCTCCTCATTAGTTATGTGATCTACCCATCTAATCTTCAGCATTCTTCTGTAGCACCACATTTCGAAAGCGTCTATTCTCTTCTTGTCTAAACTGTTTATCGTCCATGTTTCACTTCCATACATGCCTACACTCCATACAAATACTTTCAGAAACGACTTCCTGACACTTAAATCAATACTCGATGTTAACAAATTTCTCTTCTTCAGAAACGCTTTCCTTGCCATTGCCAGTCTACATTTTGGATCCTCTCTACTTCGACCATCATCAATTATTTTGCTCCCCAAATAGCAAAACTCCTTTACTACTTTAAGTGTCTCATTTCCTAATCTAATTCCCGCAGCATCACCCGACTTGGTTCGACTACATTCCATTATCCTCGTTTTGCTTTTGTTGATGTTCATCTTATACCCTCCTTTCAAGACACTGTCCATTCTGTTCAACTCCTCTTCCGAGGCCTTTGCTGTCTCTGACAGAATTACAATGTCATCGGCGAACCTCAAATTTTTTGTTTCTTCTCCATGGATTTTAATACCTACTCCGAACTTTTCTTTCGTTTCCTTTACTGCTTGCTCCATATACAGATTGAATAGCATCGGGGAGAGGCTACAATCCTGTCTCACTCCCTTCCCAACCACTGCTTCCCTTTCATGTCCCTCGACTCTTATAACTGCCATCTGGTTTCTGTAAAAATTGTAAGTAGCCATTCGCTCCCTGTATTTTACCCCTGCCACCTTCAGAATTTGAAAGAGAGTATTCCAGTCAACATTGTCAAAAGCTTTCTCTAAGTCTACAAATGCTAGAAGCGTAGGTTTGCCTTTCCTTACTCTTTCTTCTAAGATAAGTCGTAGGGTCAGTATTGCCTCACGTTTTCCAACATTTCTACGGAATCCAAACTGATCTTCCCTGAAGTCGGCTTCTACCAGTTTTTCCATTCGTCTGTAAGGAATTCGCGTTAGTATTTTGCAGCTGAGACTCATTAAACTGATAGTTCGGTAATTTTTACATCTGTCAACACCTGCTTTCTTTGGGATTGGAATTATTATATTATTCTTGAAATCTGAGGGAATTTCGCCTGTCTCATACATCTTGCCAACCAGATGGTAGAGTTTTGTCAGGACTGGCTCTCCCAAGGCTGTCAGTAGTTCTAATGGAATGTTGTCTACTCCCGGGGCCTTGTTTCGACTTAGGTCTTTCAGTGCTCTGTCAAACTCTTCACGCAGTATCATATCTGCCATTTCATCTTCATCTACCTCCTCTCCCATTTCCATAATATTGTCCTCAAGAACATCGCCCCTGTATAGACCCTCTATATACCCCTTCACCTTTCTGCTTTCCCTTATAACATGAGAATAAATAAAGCAAAAACAAAAGTAATGGCACGCGACAAAAAAGATCAAGTGAAAGTCCAAGTTCATGTAGGCAATGAACTGCTTGAACAAGTTGATAAATTTACTTATCTGGCCAGTAGCATTACCAGGGATGGAAGGAACAAGGCAGAAGTGAGAAGTAGAATTGCTCAAGCAAAGGCTGCTTTTAACAAGAAGAAAAACATCTTAACATCTAAGAGAATCAGCCTTGAAATCAGGAAAAGATTTTTAAAATCATATGTGCGGAGTGTGGCATGGTATGGGTGTGAAACATGGACTTTCGGGACAGAGGAAGACCAGAAGCTAAATTCTTTTGAAATGTGGTGCTATAGATGCATGCTCAAAATAAAATGTATCAACAAGGTCACAAACGAAGTGGTTCTGGAAAGAGCAGGTGAGAAGCTTCTGGAATTTCATTGCTTAAAGAAGAGTGCAATTTACAGGCCATCTACAAAGACATAAAGGACTCCTGAACACAATCATAGAGGGATATGTCGAGGGAAAAAGACCAAGAGGAAGACCACGACTGAGGTACGTCGATCAAATCGTGAAAGATGTTGGATGTAACACCTATAAAGAAATGAAGAGAAAAGCTGAAAGACGCACAGAATGGAGACAAACTGTCATTGTAGCTGTTGCAAACCCAGTCCGTGGATTGACCACTACAGAGGAAGGAAGAAGAAAAGCGGTCGTATGGATGATTGTTTTCCGTCAATATCGACTACGAAGTGTCTGTTGGTCAGTTAGCTGTCTATAATTTTGATGTAGGTGGCTGGGATGGTTGTCTGTCTTAAGAGTTTCCATATTAGGTTCTGATGCCACACTTAGTCAAACGCTTTTTCCCAGTCAAGGAAGATGGCAGCTGTTGAATTTTCGTAGCTTGGGAGACGTGTTCAGTTAGCCGGAGTACTTGGAGCTAGGCGGAAATTTTTCTTTGGAAGCCAAACTGTTCTACCCAGATGGTGTTATCTTCAATGAGGGCTTTTTGTATACGGTTTAGCATAACCCTCTCAGGAATTTTCCCCATAGTTTGTAGGAGGCTTATTGGTCTATTGTTGGCTAGGGTTTTTGCCTGCTTTCGGAATTACGAGTTTCGCTTCCTTCCACGCTATTGGGAAGTAATCAGTAGCGGCGCGGGGAGCAAGGTCATAGCTCGCCTCATATCGCGCGTCCTGCTGCCGGCCTGTGGAACTATGCGGGCAGGCACGCTCCGCTCACGTGATTTTACAGTTGCATTGCTGCGCGGATGCACATACTGCCAAACCACGCGAAGCTTCTTGCGTTCATGAAATGCATAAAACACGGCAGAATCAGTCCTTTATACACTCCTGGAAATGGAAAAAAGAACACATTGACACCGGTGTGTCAGACCCACCATACTTGCTCCGGACACTGCGAGAGGACTGTACAAGCAATGATCACACGCACGGCACAGCGGACACACCAGGAACCGCGGTGTTGGCCGTCGAATGGCGCTAGCTGCGCAGCATTTGTGCACCGGCGCCGTCAGTGTCAGCCAGTTTGCCGTGGCATACGGAGCTCCATCGCAGTCTTTAACACTGGTAGCATGCCGCGACAGCGTGGACGTGAACCGTATGTGCAGCTGACGGACTTTGAGCGAGGGCGTATAGTGGGCATGCGGGAGGCCGGGTGGACGTACCGCCGAATTGCTCAACACGTGGGGCGTGAGGTCTCCACAGTACATCGATGTTGTCGCCAGTGGTCGGCGGAAGGTGCACGTGCCCGTCGACCTGGGACCGGACCGCAGCGACGCACGGATGCACGCCGAGACCGTAGGATCCTACGCTGTGCCGTAGGGGACCGCACCGCCACTTCCCAGCAAATTAGGGACACTGTTGCTCCTGGGGTATCGGCGAGGACCATTCGAAACCGTCTCCATGAAGCTGGGCTACGGTCCCGCACACCGTTAGGCCGTCTTCCGCTCACGCCCCAACATCGTGCAGCCCGCCTCCAGTGGTGTCGCGACAGGCGTGAATGGAGGGACGAATGGAGACGTGTCGTCTTCAGCGATGAGAGTCGCTTCTGCCTTGATGCCAATGATGGTCGTATGCGTGTTTGGCGCCGTGCAGGTGAGCGCCACAATCAGGACTGCATACGACCGAGGCACACAGGGCCAACACCCGGCATCATGGTGTGGGGAGCGATCTCCTACACTGGCCGTACACCACTGGTGATCGTCGAGGGGACACTGAATAGTGCACGGTACATCCAAACCGTCATCGAACCCATCGTTCTACCATTCCTAGACCGGCAAGGGAACTTGCTGTTCCAACAGGACAATGCACGTCCGCATGTATCCCGTGCCACCCAACGTGCTCTAGAAGGTGTAAGTCAACTACCCTGGCCAGCAAGATCTCCGGATCTGTCCCCCATTGAGCACGTTTGGGACTGTATGAAGCGTCGTCTCACGCGGTCTGCACGTCCAGCACGAACGCTGGTCCAACTGAGGCGCCAGGTGGAAATGGCATGGCAAGCCGTTCCACAGGACTACATCCAACATCTCTACGATCGTCTCCATGGGAGAATAGCAGCCTGCATTGCTGCGAAAGGTGGATATACACTGTACTAGTGCCGACATTGTGCATGCTCTGTTGCCTGTGTCTATGTGCCTGTGGTTCTGTCAGTGTGATCATGTGATGTATCTGACCCCAGGAATGTGTCAATAAAGTTTCCCCTTCCTGGGACAATGAATTCACGGTGTTCTTATTTCAATTTCCAGAAGTGTATTATCAATAAAATCATGTGGGAGGAAAGCAGGTGGGGAATGATGGCATTATAGGATTCGGAAACAGGACGTAAACAATAAAAATTCATGAACTAGCAACAGGAGCTCATTTTTTCTTTAAATGCAGTTATGGCAGTTTAGCAAGCTCGAGAGCAGATTCTTCCTTCTACTCCGGCAGTTTCCTTGGGTATTTGCAAACACCAGTTCGTTTCTTGAAGATTTGACTTCCGAAATAAGCAAACAGTTTAGAACAAAGCCACAGCTCTACGTTCTAGCACTGTTATGAAATTCATGCTTTTCTCAGATTGCGGCGGAAGCACACGCTTAGTACCTCAGAATAAATTATATTGATGAGGAAGACGCATCTTCCTCAGTCTTTGGCAGAGTTGTCCTCTGCACTCTGGAGAAAGAGAAATGAATCTAAGTTTTCTAGATTTCAGTATCTGTTTGAATCTGCTGACCGTAATATTTTTATTCTTACTGGACAAAATAAAAAATAAAATGAGAGAATGGATTGTGAATGAATCCACAGACGTTATTTTCGTGTACATTATCACATTTGGCTAATTAATGTTTGTTCACATTCCGCATCAAAAGTGAGAAGAAAGCCAAAATGGGGGAGGAGCGTTCATCCAGATCGAAACGTGCAAGTGCATAATAAAAGGGACTGTCTTAAGGTTCTCACTATTTGCAACTAATGAGGATATTTTCAAGTATTCCTTCAGTGCTCATTGCCTAATTATCAACACCATCTCTTTGCAAATTGCCACTAGAAACAAAATCTTACATACGCACTGCAGGGAAAGTGCTAAAAAAGGGACACACATCGCTCATGCCTCAGCGAATATTATCATTTTATTCACAAGTATAGTTGTTTCTTCTGTAGTTTATTCGCTAAATGGAAGAGGCTTCAAGGTGTCTTTTTGAATTGTTACATCAAACTGCGTGCCATTGTTTACATCTTCGACTTCAAGTAAAACACACTAGATAGGCCGACGTAATCAGCCCGTAAAGCAGTCGGAAAAAAAGATCGGTCAAGCGCCAGGGGGGGGGGGGGGGCAATTGCCCCCATTGCCCTGCCCCCCCACCCCCACCCTTGGATCCGCCCCTACATGAGATGAACCGATTATGCTAGGCGAAACACAGACTTGACACACGGTTTTTGAGGCAGGTTTAATTTCACGACCACGAATTTCGGATTTTGGCTTCATCTGATTTTTTCTTTTTCTTTTTTTTTATCTCTCGTGCTTTGTCCTCTGCGGTTGTTTTCCCTTTGGTGTGAATGGGAATGTGACCTGTACTGGGCAACATGGAACGGTCGTGGCCTCATATGTGTTGACAATGATCTTGCACACATGAGCCACACAGTAGGAATGTTGAACCAGACTGCTGGAGAAAATTCTACAGCGACATCATATTTCTATGCAGGCATGGTTTCAATGTAAACGTGTTTAATAAGTGTATATTAAGTAAATAGTTAGGTATTTAGTATATCGATTTCCGGTATTCAGGTAGCAGGGACTCACTTGTAAATAAGATGTACATTTGCAAAAATGACTGTTTACATGTGTCGCAAATAGTGCCACAAGGATAAGTGGACTATTAGGCGAACATGGGAGACTCAAGAGAGTGCGAAATGTGTACTTTTAAGTGTTTAAGAAGTAGAGAGGATATAAAATGTGGACTGACAATGGCAAGGAAAGCGTTTCTGAAGAAGAGAAATTTGTTAACATCGAGTATAGATTTAAGTGCCACGAAGTCGTTTCTGAAAGTATTTGTATGGAGTGTAGCCATGTATGGAAGTGAAACATGGACGATAAATAGTTTGGACAAGAAGAAAATAGAAGCTTTCGAAATGTGGTGCTACAGAAGAATGCTGAAGATTAGATGGGTGGATCACATACCTAATGAGGAGTTGCTGAATAGGATTGGGGAGAAGAGGAGTTTGTGGCACAACCTGACAAGAAGGGATCGGTTGGTAGGACATGTTCTGAGGCATCAAGGGATCACCAATTTAGTATTGGAGGGCAGCGTGAAGGGTGAAAATCGTAGATGGAGACCAAGAGATAATACACTAAGGAGATTCAGTAGGATGTAGGTTGCAGTAGGTACTGAGATATGAAGAAGCTTGCACAGGATAGAGTAGCATGGAGAGCTGCATCAAACCAGTCTCAGGACTGAAGACCACAACAACAACTTATAATTACGCGAAAGAGATGATTAACAACGGCCAGGTTCGACTTACCGTTTGTGGACGATGTGTAGCAGTCGACGGGAGATGAACCAACGTTTTCAGCCTTTTCTTGTGGTCTACTCCAATGACTGATACACTTTTACACACACACTAAGCAATATAGTGAAGTGTACCATAGTGACATGCTACATTTAAGGCACAAACTGTAATTAATTTCGCTAAAGACGGTGCTGGGACGATATGTTATCGACAACACACAAACAGTGCAATCACACACAATGCAACTTTAGAGTGCGATGAATAAAATGTGTCAGCAGAGACGTCTAATAAATGCCTGCTTAAAAATACCCGTATAAAAGCTCTAATTAAGTAACACTGTTGAGACACGTTTGTTGTGGTTATTCAAACCGGGAACCGTTTCATAACAGCGTGACACACTTCAGCTGTGTGAATTGTTAAGGCTCTAGTGAATGAACAGTGACAATTTACATTAATGCTAGAGGGATACTTATCACACAACAAAAATGCTGATCAGAACCTTATTCCCAGGCACTACAGTGTGAAGTGATATACACTTCCGCCGCAATCTGAGAAAAGCATGAATTTCATAACAGTGCTAGAACGTAGAGCTGTGGCTTTGTTCTAAACTGTTTGCTTATTTCGGAAGTCAAATCTTCGAGAAACGAACTGGTGTTTGCAAATACCCAAGGAAACTGCCGGAGTAGAAGGAAGAATCTGCTCTCGAGCTTGCTAAACTGTCATAACTGTATTTAAAGAAAAAATGAGCTCCTGTTGCTAGTTCATGAATTTTTATTGTTTACGTCCTGTTTCCGAATCCTATAATGCCATCATTCCCCACCTGCTTTCCTCCCACATGATTTTATTGATAATATTTCACAGGACTCTGAAAACCCAGTGGTGCTCGGTCGCTGTAGCGGAACAGTTTTGGCGCTGTCACGAGACGCGCGTACGCGAAGGCTGTGTTCGTGACCCCCCTTGGGTATCGGAGTTAGTGATGTATTTAGATTAAGCTAGAGTAAGTTAGCACTAAGCTGTCTCAAATGACCACATTGTCAACAGGGCGTAAAACAACGTAAAAAAAAAAGTAGGCTTAGCATTTTTTGCTTCTCAATTTCAGTGAAACACGATGGTGATAATGTAAGTCACCACTAGAAGCGTGATTTGACACAAAAAAGTATCATATATTAGAAACTACTGCGAACCGCTGAAGTCAAGAAGGTTGTGTTGAGGTGCGGCTTGACTGTTAAGAAACCGACAGCTTGCGAACTCTTTGGGTGGCAACCGGCATCTAGCTCAATATCCCTCGCATACCTCGCCACGGTCGACGCCAAGTTTATCGTGACAACCCTCAAACAAATTCGGCAGAAGAATATTACAGAGTAACAGTCTATACTCCCCTACTGGACTTCATTATAACTGATTTACGAGAGAGATCCCTCACCAACTGCTTCGGTTCGTTGCTTGACGTGTACAAAGGCATTGCTTCTCTTATGTTACGGGATGAAATGATGTTGTGGCGAGAGAAATGGAATCAAGAAAAGAAACTACAAAAAGAGCTTCCAACCATCGCCCTTGATGTATTGGCTAGATGTGATAAGGATGCATATCCTATAATACGTACGTCCTGGCAACGCTTCCAGTGACAACGGCATCTGCTGAAAGATCTTTTTCGTCGTTGCGGCGCCTGAAAACTTATTTAAGAACATCGATGAATGAAAGCCGCCTCCTTCGTCTTGCACTTATGTATATTCATTACCAGATTCCTGTAGATGTAGAAAAAGTAATTACAAGATTTTAAAAAAGTGGGCGTAGAAGGAGATTAGAATTTAATATTTAAGAGCAGTATTTTGAATATACATATTTAATATTAAATTTAATTTTATTTATATTTTTGCATTTTTATTTTATTTCTTATTTTTTTACAAGAAGAAAGAAAGAAATTTCTTATTATTAAAATTTACATTCATGAGGAAAAACAGCTCATTATGAGCATAAAATGACGTAATTAACAATATAAGATGATTTCCTGAACACAGTAAAATACCCTATTATAACTTTTCGCAGTCGTATCGTCATTGCTGCGAATTCGATGGCAACATTCTGTCAAATGAAAGAAATTGGTGAACTAATTTCGAAGATTTAAGAATGGAAACAAATGAACATTAGCATTTTTATAGATTATTTTACATTAGCAGACAAACACAGAGTTTTTCAAGTGCACGTGTCGTATTTGAAGAATATTTTTTAGGTGATGCAGTAAGTTATTTCATTACACACTTAACATACAGCGATACACAATTAAACTAAAAACAGAATTATATATGAAAACAAAGATGATGTGACTTACCAAACGAAAGCGCTGGCAGGTCGATAGACACACAAACATACACACAAAATTCAAGCTTTCGCAACCAACGGTTGCTTCATCAGGAAAGAGGGAAGGAGAGGGAAAGACGAAAGGATGTGGGTTTTAAGGGAGAGGGTAAGGAGTCATTCCAATCCCGGGAGCGGAATGACTTACCTTAGGGGGGAAAAAAGGACAGGTATACACTCGCACACACACCCATATCCAACCGCACATACACTTTCCGGGACTGGATCAGACTCTGAATGTGGCTCTCTGGCAGGGATACGACTTACTCAAATCCTGCCCTGAAATGAGATCCATCCTTCACGAAATCCTCCCCACTCCACCAAGAGTGTCTTTCCGCCGTCCACCTAACCTTCGTAACCTCTTAGTTCGTCCCTATGAAATCCCCAAACCACCTTCCCTACCCTCTGGCTCCTACCCTTGTAACCACCCCCAGTGTGATACCTGTCCCATGCACCCTCCCACCACCACCTACTCCAGTCCTGTAACCCGGAAGGTGTACACGATCAAAGGCAGAGCCACGTGTGAAAGCACCCACTTGATTTACCAACTGACATGCCTACACTGTGAAGCCTTCTATGTGGGAATGACCAGCAACAAACTGTCCATTCGCATGAATGGACACAGGCAGACAGTGTTTGTTGGTAATGTGGGTCACTCTGTGGCTAAACATGCCTCGGTGCACGGCCAGCACATCTTGGCGCACTGTTACACCGCCCGGGTTATCTGGATACTGCCCACTAACACCAACCTGTCAGAAGTCCGGAGATGGGAACTTGCCCTTCAGTATATCCTCTCTTCTCGTTATCCGCCAAGCCTCAACTTCCGCTAATTTCAAGTTGCCGCCGCTCATACCTCACCTGTCATTCAACAACATCTTTGCCTCTGTACTTCTGCCTCGACTGACATCTCTGCCGAAACTCTTTGCCTTTACAAATGTCTGCTTGTGTCTGTGTATGTGCGGATGGATATGTGTGTGTGTGCGAGTGTATACCTGTCCTTTTTTCCCCCAAAGGTAAGTCTTTCCGCTCCCGGGATTGGAATGACTCCTTACCCTCTCCCTTAAAACCCAAATCCTTTCGTGTTTCCCTCTCCATCCCTCTTTCCTGATGAAGCAACCGTTGGTTGCGAAAGCTTGAATTTTGTGTGTATGTTTGTGTGTCTACCGACATGCCAGCGCTTTCGTTTGGTAAGTCACATCATCTTTGTTTTTAGATATTTTTTTCCCACGTGGAATGTTTCCCTCTGATATATATATATATATATATATATATATATATGTGTGTGTGTGTGTGTGTGTGTGTGTGTGTGTGTGTGTGTGTGTGTGTGTGTGTGTGTGTGTGTATATACGAGGGCAGTTCAATAAGTAATGCAACACATTTTTTTTCTGAAACAGCGGTTGTTTTATTCAGCATTGAAATACACCAGGTTATTCCCCAATCTTTTAGCTACACAACACTATTTTTCAACGTAATCTCCATTCAATGCTACGGCCTTAAGCCACATTGAAATGAGGGCCTGTATGCCTGCACGGTACCATTCCACTGGTCGATGTCGGAGCCAACTCCATTGATTGCCGTTTTGTTTCAGGTTCGAAGTGATGAACCCATGTTTCATCGCCTGTAACAATCTTTGACAAGAAATTGTCACCCTCAGCCACATGACGAGCAAGCAATTCCGCACAGATGGTTCTCCTTTGCTCTTTATGGTGTTCGGTTAGACAACGAGGGACCCAGCGGGAACAAACCTTTGAATATCCCAACTGGCGAACAATTGTGACAGCACTACCAACAGAGATGTCAAGTTGAGCACTGAGTTGTTTGATGGTGATCCGTCAATCATCTCGAACGAGTGTGTTCGCACGCTCCGCCATTGCAGGAGTCACAGCTGTGCACGGCCGGCCCGCACGCGGGAGATCAGACAGTCTTGCTTGACCTTGCGGCGATGATGACACACGCTTTGCCCAACGACTCACCGTGCTTTTGTCCACTGCCAGATCACCGTAGACATTCTGCAAGCGCCTACGAATATCTGAGATGCCCTGGTTTTCCGCCAAAAGAAACTCGATCACTGCCCGTTGTTTGCAACGCACATCCGTTACAGACGCCATTTTAACAGCTCCGTACAGCGCTGCCACCTGTCGGAAGTCAATGAAACTATACGAGACGAAGCGGGCATGTTTGAAAATATTCCACAAGAAATTTCCGGTTTTTTCAACCAAAATTGGCCGAGAAAAAAAATGTGTTGCATTACTTATTGAACTGCCCTCGTATATATATATATATATATATATATATATATATATATATATGTGTGTGTGTGTGTGTGTGTGTGTGTGTGTGTGTGTGTGTGTTTGTGCGTGTGTGTGCGCGCGCGTTTATAGGGTATTAATGGTTTTATTTGGAATTAATTTTTTGGCAGGCAGGTACCAAAGAATTTGCCCCCCCCCCCCCCCCCCCCCCGATCGAGATCCTGGATCCGCCCCTGCTTATACGCATGTATTACGAAAATAAGTACGGGACGTCTGACGAAAGAGGGTCTCGGACACTCATTTGCCGGCAGTCGCCCGAGTTAAACATAAACAACATTGCCATCTGGTTAACTTAAGGAGGGTAGGACGCCAAACGGGCCGACTTGGAGCAGCAGAGGCACCACGGCACATTTTAATTCCCAGTGTCTATATTTTTACAAATAAATTCATGAAACTTTGTCAGCATGACCAGGAAGGATTTAGGTCGGCTCTGAGCACTATGGGACTTAACATAAGGATTTAGGTTTCACACTCATAGCAGTCGAAGTTCAAAAATATAACAAAGTAAATTTTTTTTACATGTGGAATTTCTTCATTTATTCACTTACACTACTGGACATTAAAACGGCTACACCACGAAGATGACGTGCTACAGACGCGAATGCTTTTCAGAGCATTCGCACAAGGTTGGCGCCGGTGGCGACAACTACAACGTGCTGACATGAGGAAAGTTTCCAACCGATTTCTCATACACAAACAGCAGTTGACCGGCGTTGCCTAGTGAAACGTTGTTGTGATGCCTCGTGTAAGGAGGAGAAATGCGTACCATCACGTTTCCGACTTTGATAAAGGTCGGATTGTAGCCTATCACGATTGCGGTTTATCGTATCGCGACACTGCTGCTTGCGTTGGTCGAGATCCAATGACTGTTAGCAGAATATGGAATCGGTGGGTTCAGGAGGGTAGTACAGAACGCCGTGCTGGATCCCAACGGCCTCGTATCACTAGCAGTCGAGATGACAGGCATCTTATCCGCACGACTGTAACGGTTCGTGCAGCCACGTCTCGATCCCTGATTCAACAGATGGGGACGTTTGCAAGACAACAACCATCTGCACGAACAGTTCGACGACATTTGCAGCAGCACGGACTATCAGCTCGGAGACCGTGGCTGCGGCTACACTTGACGCTGCATCAAAGACAGGAGCGCCTGCGATGGTGTACTCAACAACGAACCTGGGTGCACGAATGGCAAAATGTCATTTTTCCGGATGAGTCCGGGTTCTATTTACAGTATCATGATGGTCGCATCCGTGTTTGGCGACATTGCGGTGAACGCACATTGGAAGCGAGTTTTCGTCACCGCCATACTGGCGTTATCTCCCGGCGTGATGGTATAGGTTGCCATTGGTTACACGTCTCGGTCACCTCGTGTTCGCTGACGCCACTTTGAACAGTGGATGTTACATTTCAGATGTGTTATGACCCGTGGCTCTACCCTTGATTCGTTCCCTGCGGAACCCTACATTTCAGCAGGATAATGCACGACCGCATGTTGCAGGTCCTGTACGGCCGTTTCTGGATACAGAAAATGTTCGACTGGTGCCCTGGCCAGCACATTCTCCAGATCTCTCACCAGTTGAAAACGTCTGGTCAATGGTGGCCGAACAACTGGCTCGTCACAATACGCCAGTCACTACTCTTGACGAAATGTGGTATCGTGTTGAATCTGCATGGGCAGCTGTACCTGTACACGCCATCCAAGCTCTGTATGACTCAATGCCCAGGCGTATCAAGCCCGTTATTACAGCCAGAGGTGGTTGTTTCAAATGGCCCTGACCACTATGGGACTTAACATCTGAGGTCATCAGTCCCCTAGAGCTTAGAACTACTTAAACCTAACTAACCTAAGGACATCACACAATTCCATGCCCGAGGCAGGATACGAACCTGCGACCGTAGCGGACGTGCGGTTCCAAACTGAAGCGCCTAGAACCGCTCGGCCACTGCGGCCGGCAGTGGTAGTTGTTCTGGGTACTGATTTTTCAGGATCTATGCACCCAAATTGCGTGAAATGTACTCACGTGTCAGTTCTAGTATAATATATTTGTCCAATGAATACCCCTTTATCATCTGCATTTGTTCTTGGAGTAGCAATTTTAATGGTCCGTAGTGTACTATTGGCTGCATTTGTTCATATAGGTACCCTTTTCTTCATAAGTAAGAGGGATTCTTCGACGAATTTTTCCCAGCATACAAACCATGCTTACATGTGTATGAAACACAAGAATTTATTTAATTTATGGAAAAATGAATGAGCTGCTTTAAACTTCGTGTTTAGAAAAAACTCAAATTTTATAGTTAACTATCTCAATTTTTATTAAGTTTTTAATACATTTGGGAAATTCTAGAGTTTTGCTTTAAGGACTTTGTGTTTAATAATCAGTGAAAAATTCATCGAAGTATCTCTCTTACTTGTGAAGAAAAGTGTACCCATAGCAACAAATGCAACCAATAGTAAGTGAAAAAATGATGAAATTTTACACGTAAGAGAAATTATTTTCGTGCACAGACTGTAACAGCCAGCTGCAATAACGACGTCTAGCAACAGTATCTAAGTTGATGCACTACTGTTATTTTCTACGGTTTCACTTTCGGTTGTATTCAGCTCTGTGAGCAGATGTTAGTGACACCCAGTGTGTAGTGCCAAATGGCGGTGAGATTTTCTCGGACGTCTTTCCAAGGACTCCCCGATCTCGTCTAATTTATTTTCGGTTAAAACGCCAGATTCTCTTGGCCTTCTACCTCTGCATCCATACTCCGCAAGCCACCTGACGGTGTGTGGCGGAGGGTAACTTGAGTACCTCTATTGGTTCTCCCTTCTATTCCAGTGTCGTATTGTTCGTGGAAAGAAGGATTGTCGGCATGCCTCTGTGTGGGCTCTGATTTTATCCTCGTGGTCTCTTCGCGAGATATACGTAGGAGGGAGCAATATACTGCTTGACTCCTCGGTGAACGTATGTTCTCGAAACTTCAACAAAAGCCCGTACCGAGCTACCGAGCGTCTCTCCTGCAGAGTCTTCCACTGGAGTTTCCCGCGATTACTAAATGATCCTGTAACGAAGCGCGCTGCTCTCCGTTGGATCTTCTCTATCTCTTCCATCAACCCTATCTGGTACGGATCCCACACTGCTGAGCAGTATTCAAGCAGTGGGCGAACAAGCGTACTGCAACGTACTTCCTTTGTTTTCGGACTCCATTTCCTTAGGATTGTTCCAATGAATCTCAGTCTGGCGTCTGCTTTACCGACGATCAACTTTATATGAACATTCCATTTTAAACCACTCCTAATGCCTACTGACAAATAATTTATGGAATTAACTGCTTCAAGTTGCTGACTGCTGTATTGTAGCTAAATGACAAAGGGTCTTTCTTTCTATGTATTCGCAGCACATTACACTTGTCTACATTGAGATTCAATTGCCATTCCCTGCACCATGCGTCAATTCGCTACAGATCCTCCTGCATTTCAGTACAATTTTCCAGTGTTACACCCTCTCGACATACCACAGCATCATCCGCAAAAAGCCTCAGTGAACTTCCGATGTCATCCACAAGCTCATTTATGTATATTGTGAACAGCAACGGCTCTACGACACTCCCCTGCGGCGCACCTGAAATCACTCTTACTTCGGAAATCTCTGCATTGAGAAGAATCGTTTGTGTAATTCGGATCTAGTCTCTTGCAATTTCTTCACTAATCTACGTGTCGTCGCATGTTTGGGAACATGCACACTGGAAAATTTTCGTATGAATTCGAGCCGATATTGCACATACGTTTCTGTTTTTGCATAGTTCAACACAAGAAACACTCGTTGATCCTGCGTGTATACCGTACCGAATGGAAACTCGACAGTACTGAAAACAGAACACTGTTACACTCAAGTGCATAATGTAGGGAGTAAGCGCAAAGTATTGGTGTCGGAGAACTTCGCATCCGCGGACGCCTTCCGGATGTCTTTCGTGAGACACCGTTTAGTTTCTTCTTTTTCTTCTTCTTCTTCTTCTTCCGAATGGGCCAGTTAAGGACCACGATATTCTGTTTTTCAGCCTGGTGAGGGACTTGATGTTTGCCCAGTAATCCCGCATCTCTGGCTACGTTTCTCCTTTCTCTCCTTTGTCCAAAGGGCGCCAATCTTTTTACGAACCTCTTTTCTTTTAGTGCCCTTCTGAGAAGTGCTCGGTTTCCGATGCAACTTTCAGTTACGTTCAGTTGCTGGATGTCTTTCTTGACTTCTATCACCCACGGTGCCACGGTCTTCCTGCTCTTCCAGTAGTTTAGAAGTCGGTTGGTCAGTCTCGTTTTGTCCATCCTTGTGATACGTCCGTAGACGTCTCTTCCTGGCTACATCTATGATTTTCTCAGTGTGATTGTATGGCTCCTGCTTTGATTGTCTTCTGTACTCACCAACTGTTTTCATCGGCCCCAGAATTTTTCTCAGGATCTTCCTCTAGTGAATCTCTAGTTTACCTGTCAAGCCCTTCTTGTTCAGATTCAAGCCTTCTGAGGCGCAGAGGACTTTAGGGCAGATACGTAACTGTTTGGTAGTGTTTTAGTCTGGAATTGCGAGATAGGCATTTCTTATTATAGATATCCTTGGTTAATCGAGATGCTAATTGTAGTTTCAATGATACACCGCACTCAGAATCTCTCCAAAACACGTTCACAGTATAGTTTATAAGTCTACAGTGACAGGATGTGCGACTTTGGTGTGTAAAAGCTTAACAGTGGGGTTATGAGCGCACTTCAAGAAGAATATAATAATTCCAATCCCAAAGAAAGCAGGTGTTGACAGATGTGAAAATTACCGAACTATCAGTTTAAAAGTCACAGCTGCAAAATACTAATGCGTATTCTTTACAGACGAATGGAAGAACTGGTAGAGGCCGACCTCGGGGAAGATCAGTTTGGATTCCGTAGAAATGTTGGAACACGTGAGGCAATACTGACCCTACGACTTACCTTAGAAGAAAAATTAAGGAAAGGCAAACCTACGTTTCTAGCATTTGTAGACTTAGAGAAAGCTCTTGACAATGTTGACTGGAATACTCTGTTTCAAATTCTAAAGGTGGCAGGGGTAAAATACAGGGTACGAAAGGCTATTTACAATTTGTACAGAAACCAGATGGCAGTTAGAAGAGTCGAGGGGCATGAAAGGCAAGCAGTGGTTGGGAACGAAGTGAGACAGGGTTGTAGCCTTTGAGATTCGCCAATGACATTGTAATTCTGTCAGAGACTGCAAAGGACTTGGAAGAGCAATTGAACAGAATGGACCATGTCTTGAAAGGAGGATATAAGATGAACATCAACAAAAGCAAAACGAGGATAATGGAATGTAGCCTAATTAAGTCGGATGATGCTGAGGTGATTAGATTAGGAAATGAGACACTTAAAGCAGTAAAGGAGGTTTGTTATTTAGGGAGTGAAATTACTGATGATGGTCGAAGTAGAGAGGATATAAAATTTAGACTGGCAAGGGCAAGGAAAGCATTTCTGGAGAAGAGAAATTTATTAACATCGAGTATAGATTTAAGTGTCAGGAAGTAGTTTGTGAAAGCATTTGTATGGAGTGTAGCGATGTATGGAAGTGAAACATGGACGATAAACAGTTTAGACAAGAAGAGAATAGAAGCTTTCGAAATGTGTTGCTACAGAAGGATGCTGAAGATTAGATAGATAGATCACATAACTAATGAAGAGGTATTGAATAGGATTGGGGAGAAGAGGTGTTTGTGGGACAACTTGACTAGAAAAAGGGACTGGTTGGTAGGGCATATTCTGAGGCATAAAGGGATCACCAATTTAGTATTGGAGGGCAGCGTGGATTGTAAAAACCGTAGAGGGAGACCAAGAGATGAATACACTAAGCAGATTCAGAAGGATGTAGGCTGCAGTAGGTACTGGGAGATGAAGCAGCTTGCACAGGATAGAGTAGCATGGAGAGCTGCATCAAACCAGTCTCAGGACTGAAGACAACAACAACAACAACAACAACATGGATATTTTACATGGCGAAAGTAGATGTTTCTATTATATGGCGCGTGGATCAAAATTTGAGTGTGAATCAACAAGAATCGTTTAATTGATGAAAGGTAGATTAGCGGTTTCACAGCAGCTCACTTTCTTCTAAACATTGTGAAAATTAATGCAGTACTGGCAGTAGATTCAGATAAGAATCTAGTTACCTTCAATGCTCTTAAACACTTGCCCAGTGAATATGGGGAAGGAAGTAACAAGATACCTGGTGACAGTATTAGGCTACCGTTGGAGACCTTGTACACTACTGGCCATTAAAATTGCCACACCACGAAGATGACGTGCTACAGACGCGAAATTTAACCGACAGAAAGAAGATGCTGTGATATGCAAATGATTAGCTTTTCAGAGTATTCACACAAGGTTGGCGCCGGTGGCGACACCTACAACGTGCTGACATGAGGAAAGTTTCCAACCGATTTCTCATACACAAACAGCAGTTGACCGGCGTTGCCTGGTGAAACGTTGTTGTGATGCCTCGTGTGAGGAGGAGAAATGCGTACCATCACGTTTCCGACTTTGATAAAGGTCGGATTGTAGCCTATCGCGATTGCGGTTTATCGTATCGCGACATTGCTGCTCGCGTTGGTCGAGATCCGATGACTGTTAGCAGAATATGGAATCGATGGGTTCAGGAGGGTAATACGGAACGCAATGCTGGATCCCAACGGCCTCGTATCACTAGCAGTCGAGATGACAAGCATCTTATCCGCACGCAACGTCTCGATCCCTGAGTCAACAGATGGGGACGTTTGCAAGACAACAACCATCTGCACGAACAGTTCAACGACGTTTGCAGCAGCTTGGACTATTAGCTCGGAGACCATGGCTGCGGTTACCCTTGACGCTGCATCACAGACAGGAGCGCCTGCGATGGTGTACTCAACGACGAACCTGGGTGCACGAATGGCAAAATGTCTTTTTTCCAGATGAATCCAGGTTCTATTTACAGCATCATGATGGTCGCATCTGTGTTTGGCGACATTGCGGTGAACGCACATTGGAAGCGAGTTTTCGTCATCGGCATACTGGCGTATCACCCGGCGTGATGGTATAGGGTGCCATTGGTTACACGTCTCGGTCACCTCGTGTTCGCTGACGGCACTTTGAACAGTGGACGTTACATTTCAGATGTGTTATGACCGGTGGCTCTACCCTTAGTTCGTTTCCTGCGGAACCCTACATTTCAGCAGGATAATGCACGACCGCACGTTGCAGGTCCTGTACGGCCGTTTCTGAATACAGAAAATGTACTACTGCTGCGCTGACCAGCACATTCTCCAGGTCCCTCACCAATTGAAAACGTCTGGTCTATGGTGGCCGAGCAACTGGCTCGTCACAATACGCCAGTCACTACTCTCGATGAACTGTGGTATCGTGTTGAAGCTGCACGGGCAACTGTACCTGTACACGCCATCCAAGCTCTGTTTGACTCTATGCCCAGGCGTATCAAGGCCGTTATTACGGCCAGAGGTGGTTGTTCTGGGTACTGATTTCTCGGGATCTATGCACCCAAATTGCGTGAAAATGTAATCACATGTCAGTTCTAGTATAATGTATTTGTCCAATGAATACCCGTTTATCATCTGCATTTCTTCTTGGTGTAGCAGTTTTAATGGCCAGTAGTGTAATTGTAATTAATTAGTGCATAAACTATAAATTATGAGTTCCTTTGAATAAACTAAGGATACTAAAATTTAAGATCGTTAGTAATAATGTCAGTGTCATCGTCGTCCCCTTCCCCCCCCCCCCCCCCCTGCCCTCTTTAATTTTCTAGGATTAAGTTCTGTTATTACGTTCAAGCACACTCTCGGAATTCGCGAAATCGAAATTACGATATATTCGGGATGAAAAAAGCCATATATTTCTCCAAACAAGGGTAGCAATGTGATTGCTTCATTGGCATCAGTTTAATATGTTGTCTTACGTCCCAGCCTAACCACGTAACCACAGAACCAACATTATATATGAACCCATAGCTTTAGTTATTTCTTTTGCTACTGTATGTATATTAATTTGTGTGTGCGCGCGAGACGAAACAGTCACTTTGCCATTGGCTGATGGCATCACGTATTCTATGCTCGCTGTAATTGGGCAACTGGATCACATGTCCTGTACACAGATTGCGTCAACTAAGCCACATTTTACAGCGCGATCTATATACCCCCGTTTGCGAAGATATTGTGCCATACTTGATGGATTTCGTATTTACACTTGCTAATCACGCAAATGTGCAGAGTCAGTGCTGCAGCGCTTTGAAGATCTAACCAAGAGACATCGTTGTCTTTTCGGCTCGTTGTCCGACAATGTCTCAAAATCCGATAACGGCATATAAAAATTTAACCGTCAAAATACTCATAACAGCGCCAGCTTCCAAAGTGAGGTTAAAACGATAAACCTTGTTTGTACATATACAGGCTTGCTTGGTAGATCCGTGGTGAGATAACAATTTGTCAAACACGTTTGATTGTTTATGGGGGCCTTAGCCACTGAGACTAGTTTCATTCTGTTCTTGCATTCGACTGCACAGGATAGAGTAGCATGCAGAGCTGCATCAAACCAGTCTCTGGACTGAAGACAACAACAACAACATACACTCCTGGAAATAGAAAAAAGAACACATTGACACCGGACACTGCGAGAGGTCTGTACAAGCAATGATCACACGCACGGCACAGCGGACACACCAGGAACCGCGGTGTTGGCCGTCGAATGGCGCTAGCTGCGCAGCATTTGTGCACCGCCGCCGTCAGTGTCAGCCAGTTTGCCGTGGCATACGGAGCTCCATCGCAGTCTTTAACACTGGTAGCATGCCGCGACAGCGTGGACGTGAACCGTATGTGCAGCTGACGGACTTTGAGCGAGGGCGTATAGTGGGCATGCGGGAGGCCGGGTGGACGTACCGCCGAATTGCTCAACACGTGGGGCGTGAGGTCTCCAGAGTACATCGATGTTGTCGCCAGTGGTCGGCGGAAGGTGCACGTGCCCGTCGACCTGGGACCGGACCGCAGCGACGCACGGATGCACGCCGAGACCGTAGGATCCTACGCTGTGCCGCACGGGACCGCACCGCCACTTCCCAGCAAATTAGGGACACTGTTGCTCCTGGGGTATCGGCGAGGACCATTCGCAACCGTCTCCATGAAGCTGGGCTACGGTCCCGCACACCGTTAGGCCGTCTTCCGCTCACGCCCCAACATCGTGCAGCCCGCCTCCAGTGGTGTCGCGACAGGCGTGAATGGAGGGACGAATGGAGACGTGTCGTCTTCAGCGATGAGAGTCGCTTCTGCCTTGATGCCAATGATGGTCGTATGCGTGTTTGGCGCCGTGCAGGTGAGCGCCACAATCAGGACTGCATACGACCGAGGCACACAGGGCCAACACCCGGCATCGTGGTGTGGGGAGCGATCTCCTACACTGGCCGTACACCACTGGTGATCGTCGAGGGGACACTGAATAGTGCACGGTACATCCAAACCGTCATCGAACCCATCGTTCTACCATTCCTAGACCGGCAAGGGAACTTGCTGTTCCAACAGGACAATGCACGTCCGCATGTATCCCGTGCCACCCAACGTGCTCTAGAAGGTGTAAGTCAACTACCCTGGCCAGCAAGATCTCCGGATCTGTCCCCCATTGAGCATGTTTGGGACTGGATGAAGCGTCGTCTCACGCGGTCTGCACGTCCAGCACGAACGCTGGTCCAACTGAGGCGCCAGGTGGAAATGGCATGGCAAGCCGTTCCACAGGACTACATCCAACATCTCTACGATCGTCTCCATGGGAGAATAGCAGCCTGCATTGCTGCGAAAGGTGGATATACACTGTACTAGTGCCGACATTGTGCATGCTCTGTTGCCTGTGTCTATGTGCCTGTGGTTCTGTCAGTGTGATCATGTGATGTATCTGACCCCAGGAATGTGTCAATAAAGTTTCCCCTTCCTGGGACAATGAATTCACGGTGTTCTTATTTCAATTTCCAGGAGTGTATGTTCCATAGGATTTACACGAGGCGAATTTGGTCACCGAGACATTAACGTGTGCTATAATGGTCCTTAAATTACTGTCGCATGGTTCTGGCTCTGAGACACGGACAATGATGCTGTAGAAAGATAACATCGTCAGTGGGGAAGACGTGGAGCGCGAAGGGATGCAGATGGTTTGCATTTGTTAGCGTGTCTTTGATTACTGCCACAGGTCCCGAGCAAATGCAGCAGAATGTCTCCCAGAGCGTAACACTGTTCCTGCCAGCCCGCATCTGTCGCGCGCTGCACGTTTTGAGCCACCGTTCTCCTCCATGACGGCATAAATGACCTGGGTGACAATCTGAGCTGTTCTCTTAGGTTGTTCGCAGATGATGCTGTAATTTACCGTCTAGTAAGGTCATCCGAAGACCAGTATCAGTTGCAAAGCGACTTAGAAAAGATTGCTGTATGGTGTGGCAAGTGGCAGTTGACGCTAAGTAACGAAAAGTGTGAGGTGATCCACACGAGTTCCAAAAGAAATCCGTTGGAATTCGATTACTCGATAAATAGTGCAATTCTCAAGGCTGTCAATTCCACCAAGTACCTGGGTGTTAAAATTACGAATAACTTCAGTTGGAAAGACTACATAGATAATATTGTGGGGAAGGCGAGCCAAAGGTTGCGTTTCATTGGCAGGACACTTCGAAGATGCAACAAGTCCCCTAAAGAGACAGCTTACACTACACTCGTTCGTCCTCTGTTAGAATATTGCTGCGCGGTGTGGGATCCTTACCAGGTGGGATTGACGGAGTACATCGAAAGGGTGCACAAAAGGACAGCTCGTTTTGTATTATCACGTAATAGGGGAGAGAGTGTGGCAAATATGATACGCGAGTTGGGATGGAAGTCATTAAAGCAAAGACGTTTTTCGTCGCGGCGAGATCTATTTGCGAAATTTCAGTCACCAACTTTCTCTTCCGAATGCGAAAATATTTTGTTGATGCCACCCTACATAGGTAGGAATGATCATCAAAATAAAATAAGAGAAATCAGAGCTCGAACAGAAAGGTTTAGGTGTTCGTTTTTCCCGCCCGCTGTTTGGGAGTGGAATGGTAGAGAGAGATAGTATGATTGTGGTTCGATGAACCCTCTGCCAAGCACTTAAATGTGAATTGCAGAGCAATCATGTAGATGTAGATGTAGATGTAGATTTGTGGAGATGACCGTTGACATAGTTCACCAGAAATGTAATCATGATTTCGATTTCGCGATTTCCGAGGGTGTGTTTACGGCTTGGATGTAATAACAGAACTTAATCCTAGAACATTAAAGGGGGCGAGGGGGGGGGGGGGCGACGACACTAATATTGCTACTATCTATCTTAAATTTTACTATCCTTATTTTACTCAAGGGAATTTTGTTACTACATCGTGTGACCACAACGCCACCAGGTGCGGGGGGCAGTGGTCGTAATGCTTTGACTCGTAAGTGTTGTAGGAATAGTGGAGGTGACAATCCGTTGGAAGGAATGATCTCGTGGACGAGGTTCCCATGGTGATGAACTGTGCTGTAATGTGGCAGAGGTCTGGGTTAGGATGGAAGCCAAGTGTTTGGCTGAGTTAGCGAACCCATTGAATGTCCCAGCAGAAAATTCTGTTTCTGTTAAATGAAATTCGTGGTGAAAGACTCACCAGTAGTGTAACCGGAGGCCTAGGTTAGACTGGAAGATGATAGTCTGATTGGGAGTTGGCAAAGTCAATCAATGTAACGGCAGTACTGTGCATTCCAGAGTTAAATTTATGTCGCTGATGAAGAGCACTATTTTCTTACAGCGGTGACATTTTAAAATTTTTAGTTTGTTGGATGGCGTTAAAAATAACGGTATTCCTGACTCTCAGTGCCAGTGGAGATCCTTTGACATCATTTGAATTTACCGGGTGATCAAAAAGTCAGTATAAATTTGAAAACGTAATAAACCACGGAATAATGTGGATAGAGAGGTACAAATTGACACACATGCTTGGAATGACATGGGGTTTTATTAGAACCAAAAAAAGTCACAAAATGTCCAACAGATGGCACTGGACAGCAAAATTGCTACCGTGACGGGTGAGAGGTACGCCGATATGATACAGAATCGCATCATCCTGGGCCTGGCTGATAAACACCTGCTGGAATGTACGATGTTTATGCAGAATGGCGCTCCACCCCATATTGCTAGACGCGTGAAATATCTCTTGCGCGCGTTGTTTGGTGATGATCGTGTGCTCAGTCACCACTTTCGTCATGCTTGGCCTCCAGGTCCTCTGACCTCAGTCCGTGCGATTATTGGCTTTGGGGTTACCTGAAGTTGCAAGCGTATCGTGATCGACCGATATCTCTAGGGATGCTGAAAGACAACATCCGACACCAATGCCTCAAAATAACTCCGGACATGCTTTACAGTGCTGCTCACAACATTATTCCTCGACTACAGCTATTGTTGAGGAATGATGGTGGACATATTGAGCATTTCCTGTAAAGAACATCATCTTTGCTTTGTATTACTTTGTTATGCTAATTATTGCTGTTCTCATCAGATGAAGCGCCATCTGTCGGACGTTTTTTGAACTTTTGTATTTTTTTGGTTCTAATAAAACCCCATGTCATTCCAAGCATGTGTGTCAATTTGTACCTTTCTATCTACATTATTGTGTGATTTATTCCATTTTCAAATTTATACTGACTTTTTGATCACCCGGTATTCTGCAATGTTTTTGTTTTTTATTATGTCTGCTGTTGATTATTTCTTAAGGTATGTATCTCTACCACATTAATGACTTCAGTAGTCTGTTGGCTCGGTATCACACTGTTAACTTGTTCTGAAATATTTTCATTCATAGTAAATTATTTCAAAGACAGCTGTCAAATAATGTTGGCATGGTGTTGCTGTTATTCATTGGCCGGAGTGGCTGTGTGGCTCTAGGCGCTACAGTCTGGAGCAGAGCGACCGCTACAGTCACAGGTTCGAATCCTACCTCGGGCATGGATGTGTGTGATGTCCTTAGGTTAGTTAGGTTTAATTAGTTCTAAGTTCTAGGCGACTGATGACCTCAGAAGTTAAGTCGCATAGTGCTCAGAGCCATTTGAACAATTTGTTATTCATTACATTAACACAGTGGGCATTAGCTGAAATCTACATATCCATGTAACTGTGTAACGGCAGGCTTATAATGCTGTTTTTTTTTCTTTTTTTTCTATTTTTCAGTGCTTGCAAGCATATCTGACAGACATCCACTTGACAACTCCTTTCCCAGCACCTTTCCACCTCACAGTGGTCCGTCAGCAGGCTCGAAAGTGAAATGGCTTCAGAATCTGAGCACAGTGGTGTATGCCACACAGCTGGTGAAGACACTGCCGTGCGGCGTACGAGCATTGACCACATGCCTGATGAGATAATGATAAACATCTTCTCTCACTTGTCTTTCAGTGAGCTACTGGACGTGGTACGGAAAGTGTGCCGTCGTTGGAGAAAGCTGTCACGAGATTCGAAGTTGTGGGCTGATAAGGAATACCATGTCGGGTAAGAAACCTGCTGATACATAACATTGTAAGGTTGATGTGGGAAACTTTGGAGGCGAGCACACTGTCGGCTCAGCTTAGATCATTGGAGTATTCTTGTTTTGTATTCAAAATGTGTTCCACTTTTAGAATCCTGTAAAGGAGCTAAAACCTGTTTTGAAATTTTTATATCTGTTAGGTAAATTTGATAGTGGCATTTGGTGCATAGACCATGTTAATGAAAAGTCTTTTACTTCTTCGTTAATGTTGCACCTGTTTGTGAACTAAGGTATATGCCGTATTTTTACCTTTCTTTTATACCCCTTCATTTCTGTATTTGTGAATGTACCCTCATTTTTATCCTGATGGAGTTCAAAAAAATTCCTTGATCAGTGACTATCTCAGCTGGTTAAATATGTTTCTGCCCACCTACAGTCCCTGCTGTGCCCCAGGGTAAAAGTTTAGAATATGTAAGGTGACCATATTTTCTAGACTAAATTTGGGACGTTTCCTAGGCCCAAATCCGGGACACATTAAAAATTTTGAAAATAGGCTATGTTTATTTATTTATTATATGAGAAGAAGGTTTCAATTAAATGTAATAAATATAAAATATCAATTAAATTTGTTACAAAGAAAAGCACATTTACATTTTATTTACACCTTCTAAGATGAACAAGTGTGATTAAGGCAACTCTATTTATCAGTGCTGTGAATTTTCTTTTTCAAGTCTGTATTTTTCAACAACATAAAACCTCCTGTGCCACTTCCATGGCTATCAGAAAATATGCAGATTTCTTCCTTCTTCTGTTCGAGTGACGGTTAGAACCGTTTCGACCACGCGATTGCGTTCGAGTGCGAATTTTTCCCAGTTGCCGTGGTCTCTGACTGCCCATTAGCTGTTCGAGCTGTGGCCAACACATGTTTGCACAGTAGAAACAGTTTGATAACAGTTTCGACAATTTGTCGTACCCTCTGGTCAAACAATTTCCCACCATAACTAAAACTAATAATAAAATATACCGATACAGGTGAAATGAATGTTTAATTCGGGACAAATTGGGTCACGATTGTTAATTTCGGGACAAACAGGTGTCCCGAATCACCTTTGAAAAAATTCGGGACAGACACACAAAAATCGGGACTGTCCCGAAAAAAACGGGACGGACGGTCACCTTAAGAATATGGCCATTGATGTACTTACGTGTTTCGTGCAGGATAGTTAGCGCTTGCCGTGAAGTATGATGAGAACAAAAGAACATGTGTCAGCTATTGGTGTTACACAGCCAATGAGATAGCGGTAGGCAGACGACGTGTTTTGAAGTAATAAATTGGAAGAAAGGGTGAAGCATTGCTATAAACGAGGATTATAAATTTAATTGCTCCTTTTTTGAGTCCCAGCTCTTTAAACTGTGCCAGCATCAGCAAACCGAGGGCAGTGTCGCAACATGTGATATATTCCAAAAAGCAGTGAAATATTTTTCTGCTCTGTGTTGGTATGCGATCAATCTGCATGAGCACAGTGAGTAAGTCAAATAATAATAATAATAATAATAATAACAAAGAAACAGGAAAACAAAGACAGAGGATGAGATGGTCAGATGAAGTTAATCGACACCTCATGTTCTGTTATTACCAAGCAACAAACCTAGGAAACAACACAACTGGATACAGATCACAAGTATACACAACATTTATTACCAGATACCCGGAATTAAAATTTTTAACAGAACAACGACTAGCTGATCAGATCCGTGTAATAATAAAAAATAACAGGATACCCCAGTCAGAATTAGAAAACATCAAACAACAAGTACAACAAATACTGGAACAAAATAATGTGCAATCAGAAGAAGAAGAAAATACAGTAATGGACTCAAACATCCCAGAGCAAACAAACAAAGACCAACACTCATCAATTAAACAATCAGAGGAAAGCGAAATCTTAAGACAGCCACCAGAACAAGCACAAATAGAACACAAAGAGACACATGTGTTAGATATAGAAGAGAAATTTCAGCTGACATATATAGAATACAAAGACACAAATACAGACATTAGACCATTCTTGCATAGACCGCCAAATAACCCACAAGTCGAAACAACAATAAAAACTATCAACACAATCATACACAACAAAATAAATGAAAACACAACTATGGAAGAGTTACAACTACTGGTTTATATAGGAGCACACACTACACTAAATATACACACTAGGCAGAGATCAGAACAAACCAACACACAGAAGAAACCCACAAAACCAGAATGGCAACACAGGCTACAGATCAGAATAGAAAAACTGAGAAAAGACATCGGACAGCTAACGCAATTTATAAGAAATGAAATATCAGACAAAAAACGAAAAAGGTTAGGTAAAATCTCACAACAAGAAGCAATAGAGCAATTAGATGAAAAAAAGCAGAAATTGCAAGCATTGGCCAAACGACTTAGAAGATACAAAAAAAGTGAAAATAGAAGGAAACAAAACCAAACATTCAACACAAACCAGAAGAGATTTTACCAAACAATGGATAACACACACATTAAAATAGACAATCCACCAAACATAACAGACATGGAACACTTCTGGAGCAACATATGGTCAAACCCGGTACAACATAACAGGCATGCACGGTGGATACAAGCAGAAACAGACACATACAAGATGATACCACAAATGCCTGAAGTGGTAATTTTGCAATATGAAGTCACCCAAGCAATTAATTCTACACACAATTGGAAAGCCCCTGGTAATGATAAAATAGTAAATTACTGGCTAAAGAAGTTCACCTCAACACATTCACATCTAACTAAATTATTTAACAGTTACATTGCAGACCCATACACATTCTCTGATACACTTGCACATGGAATAACCTATCTGAAACCTAAAGATCAAGCAGACACAGCAAACCCAGCTAAATATCGCCCTACAACATGCCTACCAACAATATACAAAATATTAACTTGAGTCATCACACAGAAATTAATGACACATACAACACAGAACAAGATTATAAATGAAGAACAAAAAGGCTGCTGCAAAGGAGCACGAGGATGTAAAGAGCAACTGATAATAGATACAGAGGTGACATATCAAGCTAAAACTAAACAAAGGTCCCTACACTATGCATACATTGATTACCAAAAAGCCTTTGATAGTGTACCCCACTCATGGTTACTACAGATATTGGAAATATACAAAGTAGATCCTAAATTGATACAGTTTCTAAACATAGTAATGAAAAACTGGAAAACCACACTTAATATCCAAACAAATTCAGATAACATCACATCACAGCCAATACAGATTAAGCGTGGAATATACCAAGGAGACTCATTAAGTCCTTTCTGGTTCTGTCTTGCTCTGAACCCACTATCCAACATGCTAAATAATACAAATTATGGATACAATATTACTGGAATATACCCACACAAAATCACACATTTGCTATGCATGGATGATCTAAAACTACTGGCAGCAACAAATCAACAACTCAACCAATTACTAAAGATAACAGAAGTATTCAGCAATGATATAGATATGGCTTTTGGAACAGACAAATGTAAGAAAAATAGCATAGTCAAGGGAAAACACACTAAACAAGAAGATTACATATTGGATAACAACAGCGACTGCATAGAAGCGATGGAAAAAACAGATACCTATAAATATCTAGGATACAGACAAAAAATAGGAATAGATAATACAAATATTAAAGAAGAACTAAAAGAAAAATATAGACAAAGACTAACAAAAATACTGAAAACAGAATTGACAGCAAGAAACAAGACAAAAGCTATAAATACTTATGCTATACCAGTATTGACCTACTCATTTGGAGTAGTGAAATGGAGTGACACAGACCTAGAAGCACTCAATACACTTACACGATCACAATGCCACAAATATAGAATACATCACATACATTCAGCAACAGAAAGATTCACATTAAGCAGAAAGGAAGGTGGAAGGGGATTTATAGATATAAAAAACCTACATTATGGACAGGTAGACAATTTAAGAAAATTCTTTCTAGAACGAGCAGAAACTAGCAAAATACACAAAGCAATCACTCATATAAATACATCAGCTACACCATTGCAATTTCATAACCACTTCTACAACCCTTTAGATCACATAACATCAACAGATACAAAGAAAGTAAATTGGAAAAAGAAAACACTACATGGCAAGCACCCGTATCATTTAACTCAGCCACACATAGATCAAGACGCATCCAACACATGGCTAAGAAAAGGCAATATATACAGTGAGACGGAAGGATTCATGATTGCAATACAGGATCAAACAATAAACACCAGATATTACAGCAAGCATATTATTAAAGATCCCAATACCACAACAGATAAATGCAGACTTTGCAAACAACAAATAGAAACAGTAGATCACATCACAAGCGGATGTACAATACTATATACTATATATTGTATTGTATATGATTTTGCTGACGAAATCCACACAATGTAAATTGTTACATGGATTAATAAAGAAATCAATCAATCAATCAAAAAAAACTAGCAAATATAGAATACCCCAGAAGACATGACAATGTAGCAAAAATAATACATCAACAACTTGCCATAAAACATAAACTAATAAAACAACACGTGTCCACATACAAGTATGCACCACAAAATGTACTGGAGAATGATGAGTACAAATTATACTGGAACAGAACCATTATAACAGATAAAACAACACTACATAACAAACCTGACATCATATTCACCAATAAAAAGAAGAAATTAACACAACTAATTGAAATATCCATACCCAACACAACAAATATACAGAAGAAAACAGGAGAAAAAATTGAAAAATACATGCAACTGGCGGAGGAAGTCAAGGACATGTGGCATCAGGATAAAGTTGACATTATACCAATTATATTATCAACTACAGGAGTCATACCTCACAATATCCACCAGTACATCAATGCAATACAGCTACATCCAAACATATATATACAACTACAAAAATCTGTTATTATTGATACATGTTCAATGACCCGAAAGTTCCTAAATGCAATATAACATATACCGTACAGTTAAAAGGAAGTCACGCTTGATCAAGGTCCGCGTCACGTTCCATTTTTAACCAGACTTAACAGTCTCAGAAAGTAAAGAAAAAATAATAATAATAACAATGATAATTATAATGATAATCGTCATCGTCATCATAATTTTCCAACTTCAATTTCCTGGGTGTGGTGTACAAGGATTCGCAATCTCCTTCTGTCTTCATACATCTTCTGTTCCAGGACAGCTTCCCATTTGTGTCCTTTCTCCTCCTCATCTGATCTTACAGTCTCTATTCAGTGTTTTCCTGGTCTTCCTCCTATGAGGCTCAGGTTGACATACCTTTTGGCAGGTATTCGGCTGCTCATTCTCATTATATGCCCATACCACTGAAGTCTGCGTTTCTTTATGACACTGGTAACAGAAACCCTAATACCAGATACTTTTCTGTTACTCAATCCTGAGCTTGTCCTTTTTAGTAAGTTGTTTGATTCGTAGTTCTAATGAATCCCATTTCTGTTGCCTGAATTCTGCTAAAGTCCTCGTTTAATAGGGTACATGTTTCTAAATCATATATTAGGACTGGTACAAAATAGGTGTGGTACATGGTCCCTTTTGATTTTCGTGACATTTTCTCATCCCAGAGGTGACTACCCAGTCGAGGCTGAATTGCATGACACCCTTAACTACAGTAAGGGTGTGGTTACTTGCTTCGTTATAATGGAGATGGACCCCGCAGAGTTGCATGAAGAGTGGAAGAATATGAGTCACGAAGGTGCAGAATTATATGAGGAGAGTCGATGGCAAATTGGGAAAACTGACAACGTTTATTCTAATGTTTAGTACTCCCGAATTACTGGAACATATCCTTGTCGGCTATATCCACCTTAAGGTTCACCCATTTGTTCCTAACCCCATGCGATGCTGGAAATGTCAAAGATTTGGCCATACCACTATGGGATGTAGCGGGCAGGCTACGTGTGGCAATTGTGCAGACTGTGATCACAAGTCAGGGACTTCTTGTACACTTCCTCCGAAATGTGTTAACTGCTGTGGGGATCACCCAGTGGGGAGCAGAAAGTGTGGGGTTTACAACGAGGAAAAGAAAATTCAAGAGTTGAAAGTACAGAGATGCATACCCTGTGGTGAAGCTAAAAAAGCTTACAGAGCCATGCAACCACTGGTTTTTGCAACTTCTTTTGAATCAGCCCGTAAAACACCAATAGCTAAATGTGATGCCTTCACACAAACTCAGACCACATATTCAAGTACGAGCAGATGCACTTGTCGCTGTAGCTGTGGGGGAAACGCTTCAATTGCAACTGATGTCACTCAGAAGCCGTCAGCAGTAGACTTACCACCTAAGCCACATACCACTCCCCAACTTCAGAAGCCACCTAAGCCATCCCAGCAACCCAGGCAGCCACCTCCTCCTGTCAGTAAAGAAAAACACCCTTCTAAAAGTAGTTGTAAATGCAAGAAAGCGGTAGGTAAGCCTTTGGATCGATGAGCGCTCTCCTTTTCAGAGGGACTATGCTCTTGATGACATTGTAATTCTGTCAGAGACAGCAAAAGACTTGGAAGAGCAGTTGAACTGAATGGACAGTGTCTTGAAAGGAAGGTATAAGATGAACATCAACAAAAGCAAAACGAGAATAATATAATGTAGTCAAATTAAGTCAGGTGATGCTGAGGGAATTAGATTAGGAAATGAGACACTTAAAGTGGTAAACGAGTTTTGCTATTTGGGGAGCAAAATAACTGATGATGGTCAAAGTAGAGAGGATATAAAATGTAGCCATGCATGGAATTCAAACGTGGACAATAAATAGTTTAGACAAGAAGAGAATAGAAGCTTTCAAAATGTGGTGCTACTGAAGAATGCTGGAGTTTAGATAGGTAGATCACATAACTAATGAGGAGGTATTGAATAGAATTGGGGAGAAGAGGAGTTTGTGGCACAACTTGACTAGAAGAAGGGATCGGTCGGTAGGACATGTTCTGAGGCATCAAGGAATCACCAATTTAGTACTGGAGGACAGGGTGGAGGGTAAAAATCGTAGAGGGAGACCAAGAGATGAATACACTAAGCAGATTCAGAAGGATGTAGGTTGCAGTAGTTACTGGGAGATGAAGAAGCTTGCACAGGATAGAGTAGCATGGAGAGCTGCATCAAACCAGTCTCAGGACTGAAGACAACAACAACAACATGCTCTTGAAGATATGGACTTCCAATTGGAGGAACTAGAGAACGCGGAACTGGCTAACGTTCCTCCTGACCTCCCCGGTAAATCACTGCCTCTGAGGGAGAAAGGAAAGAACCACCATTGCTAACCAATGGCTTCCACAGGGACTTCTGTCTTGCTGTGGAATTTGAATGTATATCGCTCACATTTGGAAGAATTGCAACTGCTGGTCCAGGATAAACTCTGCATCGTCATACAAGAAACACATATTAAAGTCACAGACACACCTACATTACGGGGCTACCACATATACAGGAAAGATTATACTACTGCAGGAAGGGCTAAAGGTGGCGTGGCTGTTTTTCTTGATGACAGATACCACTCTTCTACTGTCCCTCTTACCATGACCATCCAAGCAGTTGCTGTGAAAGTTCTCTCACCGTTTACTGTCACAGTGTGTTATTTGTACCTGCCCCCCCCCCCCCCCCCCCCTCCCCATGACGCTTTGGATGCAGATACACTGGCAGACCTCTCCCAGGCACTTCAATGCCCAAAGTGTGCTGTGGGGCTCGGTTACTACTTGCTCCAGGGGTCAGCTGATTGAGCGACTCGTCCATTCTGAGGATATCTGCCACCATGCAGATGTATGATACACAGGGCAAACTGGTTACTGTACTGTTGATAGGCTATTTTTGAACGAAAGGATTGTGCATAAGAGGCGGTGGCCCATATCACTCATGAGATCCAAAGGGCTGCTGCAGAGTCCATCCCCAGGTCTAGTAACCACCTCTGACAATGGCCTGTACCTTGGTGGAATGACGACTGTCGATTGGCAATCGGGGCCAGACGGACAGCTCTTCAGAACTTTCAACGTTGTCAAACTACAGACAATTTTCATGTCTTCAGGTCTGCGAAAGCACATGCAAGGTGAGTGATCAAATAACGGAAGAGGGCTTCATGGAGCGAATTCACGACTTCCATTAATCGGTTCACTTCCACTGCACACGTTTGGGAATTAATAAGATGGTTTTCTGGTAAGGGTAGACCACAGCCCCTTACGGCCTTGTCAAATAATGGGGTCTTGGTGGACACGCCAGAAGAGATGGCTCACGTTTTAGCTGAACACTTCTTTACTGTTACTAAGTCATCCAGACGAGCTCCTACTGTACAGGTATTCCGTCGGACTACAGAGATGAGGAAGCTCAGTTTTTTCTCGTGTAATGAAGAAGTTTACAACCTCCATTCTCCATGTGGGAACTAGAATCAGCTTTATCTGTAGCCAGAGACACTGCTCCAGGACCTCATGAGATCCGTTATACTGTGCTTCGTCATCTGTACCCTGAAGCGAAAGATCAGCTCCTCTCTTGTTTCAATCAGATTTGGTGTGATAGACAGTACCCCATGACTTGGAAGGAGGCAATCTTAATTCCATTCTGGAAACCAGGTAGGGACCGTAGCACCCCTAACAGTTATCGGAGTGTCACCCTTACCAGTTGTATACTCTTGAACGCATGGTCAACCGCTGCCTCGTCTGGCTGCTCGAGTTCCGAGGTCACCAGAGCCGCTCCCAGTGTGGATGCAGGCACTACTGTTCCACTCTTGACAACTTAATTCTACTGGAGATGGCGATACAGGAGTCCTTCTTATGCCAAAACCACTTAGTTTGTGTGCTTTTTGACCTAGGGAAAGCATATGACACTACTTTGAGGTACAACATCCTTCGCCAACTTCACGAATGGGAACTACATGGATGCCTACCGCTTCTGACCCGATCCTTTCTCGAGGACAGGTGTTTTCGTTATTGCATTGGCAATGCCATGTCTGACTGCTATGTTCAGGAGAATGGTGTGTCTCAGGGCAGTGTCGTCAGTGTCACATTGTTTGCCATCGCTGTCAATGGCATTTCCTCTGCAGTCAGAAGCCCTGTCAAATGCTCTTTGTTTGTGCACGACTTTGCAATCTTCTACTCTTCCCCTGATCTTACGACGACGATGAGGCAGCTACATCTGACCCTTAGGAGGCTGGAAACCTGGGCCCAGACAACTGGTTTTTGGTTCTCAACCTGAGAAGACTGTGTGTGTCAATTTTAATTGTCGTCGTCAGTTTTAACCAACCAGAGCTTACATCGTATTTTACTTTTTCAAGACACAGTGCGCTTTTTGGGTTTATTATTTGACTCAAAATTAACATGGCTCCCACACCTGAAAGACCTACAAACAAAGGACTTCCGGTTGTTGAACATTTTGAAATGCCTTGGCAGAAAAACATGGGGAGCTGACAGGTCCCGCCTCCTACAGTTTTATAGGGCATTTGTTTGATCACGCTTAGACTATGGCAGTGTGGCCTATGGATCAGCCCGTCCTTCCTACCTCCAGATCCACCATGCGGGCATTCGAATATCGACTGGAGCCTTTCAGACCAGCCCCTTTCAGAGTCTGTGTGCATAGGCTGGTGAACCACCACTCTGGATTCGGTGACGTATCCTTTTGGCTCGATAGGCACTGAAAATCTCGGTGTCACCCCAGTCATTGGCATTTAAATCAGTGATCCAACCCACCTTTGAACGACTGTTCAGGAATCGGCCCCAAGCGACCCAGCCATTTGGTATATGTGCTACGGACTGCCTCAAGGATTTGGATCTCTCGGGTATGAAAATACACAACCAGGGATGGAACGCACTGCCACCTTGGTGTCTTCTGAGGCCCAAAGTAATTTTAAGCTTGACGCAGTACCCGAAAAATTCTATTCCAGATATGGTTTTTACAATTTTGTTTTCGTCTATTTTAAGTATGTCCCTAGTTTTATCATTATTTATACAGGTGAATCCCAGCAGGAGAATGCTTTCAGTTGTTCTGTGGTTTTCCCTGATAGGGGTTTTAAAGTGTGCCTTCGAGAACAATTTACAAATTATGATGCGGAGTTATATGGCATTCTAATGGCACTAGAGAGTATTCACAGACATCACCGTACGAGTTTCCTTGTCTGTTCCGACTCCCACTGCAAGCGCTTCACCAAATGTATCTGGTAGACCCGCTGATTAGCTCATCCGTGACTGCTTACAGTGGCTCCAATGCCGTGGTAAGGATGTGATCTTTTGCTGGGTACCTGACCACGTTTGGATACAGGGTAATGACATGGCTGATAAAGCTGCCAAGGAAGCATGTTGGGATTGTGCTGTCCATCAATATCCCATCCCGTTGCATGCCATTATCTCATTTTCTGACAGATGCATCATGCATCAGTGGGAGACTGAATGGTTGCAGGTGTCGGGCAACAAACTGCGGTCACTCAAACCGACCACTAAAGCTTGGCGGACTTCGTGTCAGCCTCGCCACTGGAAGGAGGTTTTGCTTACTAGACTGTGCATCGGGCATAGCCCTTTCACACACGGCTTCCTCCTCTTGGGGGGGGGGGGGGATCCACCTTTCTGTGAAGTTTGTGGCGTGCCACTTTCAGTTCAGCATATTGTGGCTACGTGTGTCCTGTATACTGATATTAGCGCAGCCCTCGGTCTTGTGGGAGATCTGCCCACCGTCCTCGCGGATACCGATACCAGTGGTGAAATATTGTGAATTATCAGGCCTCATCCCTAAACTGGTGGGGAAGTGCGGCAGACTTTAGTATGTTATAAACTGCTCTGCATGTGGGGACAGCCTTCTTCGCCACCCTAGAGATTTCATGTTGACTTTTCGTCAGGGCGCTGATGACCATGATGTCAAGCAGCCCCCTCAACCGATCAAGCCCTCATCATCATCGTCATCTGATCTATCTTCCCTTTTAGCAGATGACATCAGCTCAGCCGATCGCGTCCTTGAGTTTTATCAGTGTCAGGGAGATGACATCAGTCATTTGAAGCTCTTTTTTGGGGAAAACAACCCCCCTTAAATTGCAGTTCTCTTGGATTGCCTTTCATTTTTAGTTTCCCTCCTTCGAGAGTTTCGGTCCCATTGCTACCGATTTAAAATTCGGTTTTTTAGCTTCACCAAGCCACATGAAGGGCACTTACGACTGTAGCAGTTTTGCACCCTAAAACCATAATTATATCAAAACTCTTCACAATTGAAATGTTACCCCTAAACAATATGTTTGCTTCTTCTGCAGCTACTGTGACTGTCTCCTGAAGATCAACTTCATTCATAGCTTTGACAGACAGACTGGTGTCATTGGCAAACAATACTGTGTCTGCTGCTGATGTATAGGTGGCATGCCATTTAGAAATTTTAAGAGCGGCAGTGGTCCCTATAGGGTGTCCTGTGACTCTCCGTATCCGACTCTTTGGTATGCTGATGAGTAATTTTTTTTCCTGTATCTCTACCATTTGGTACCTGTTAGAGGGATAAGATTTGAACCATTCATATACTATGCCATGAATCCCCTAGCACATAGCAATATAGTTCTCTCTCTCTTTCTCTTAAAAAAAAAATAATAATAATACTAATAATACGTAAGACAAGTTGAAGACATCTCTCTGTCCTCCTCCTCCTTCCCCTCCCCCTGCCTGTCATGATGAATTATACAATGAACTTTTCTCTGAGGGGGAACTCCTTCAGGCTCTTGACTAATCGCACAGTGTGGCCCCAGTTCATCATCAGATGATCCAACATTTGAATGTTACTTAAACACTCTCATCTACTCAGGGGCTGCAACCTTATTTGGCCAGAAAGTATTTTTCCTTTACAGTGTCGAGATAGTATTCCAGTCTTTAAGCCAGACAAAATCCAGACATCCGTTGACAGCTACTGACCAATTAGCCTCATCAATGTGCTCTGAAAACTGCTCAAAAATATGGTAGCCCAACGTTGTTGTGGTATCTCAAATCGCTGGGCCTTTTGTCCCCCAGTTTCCAGGAGGAACAATCCTCAATTGACGATGTGGTTAGGTTGGAAACAGCAATCTGACAGGCTGTTTGTAAACGGTGAAGCCTCGTTGAAGCCATTTTCATCTCTACAAGGCAAACAACACTGCTCGGTGTGATCACATTTTACTTACGCTATATGATAGGGGCTTTAGAGACTCTCTGCAGGTTTTTATTTGTCAGCTTTTACTACACTGATGGTTTCGTGTTACAGTTGGTACACCGCGCAGCCCTGCGTGGGTCCAAAACGGCAGGGCTCCACGCATTTCACACTTCATCACCACTGTAAGTGGGCTAGTTACCTGTCGTACCTTACATCACACTCCGGCTGTGTCAGCTTTTGCATCTGTAACGCCTTCCAGTCAGTAGCCTCGACTAAACAGCACTTTCGAGGTGCCATCCGAAAGGCCTCTGCTGGGACCCTTTCCTACGACTCCCAATTCTCTTTCACAAAAACTGGAGACACACATTTGTGTTGTCGTGCTGCAGTCCTTCTGGACCCAGAACTCAACTTACGTTCTCCATGCTCAGACGTTGTTGCACCGTCCCAATTTGTGGGACTCCTCTGTGATAAAAAGCTGACAGAGCTGTCCCATATTTGTCAACTGAAGACCAGTTGCGTGCCTAAGCTTAACCCTCTTCACTTCCTCGTCCACACCTCTCGGGGAGCAGATCGCGCTATTTGACTTCGTACATACTGACCCCAGTTTCGACCCAACTGGACTGTGATTACAGGTATACGATTCAGGGTCACCTAGAAATGACTGCATCCAATCCATCATCGTGGAATAAGTCAATCGCTGGTGCCATTCGAACTACTTCCTTTGACAGTCTGTGATACAGCGTGGTTCTCCTCTCCCATCTGCTAAGTTTTTGACATCTGCTGATGGTTAATTTTTTTCTTTCCTATAATTTTTTGCCATATTTCTGTTTTGTAAGTGATATATGGCATATGTATTGCTTTCCCAGAGGTGTAATTGGGCTTTCTGCATTTAGATTTGTTGTTCAGTTTATTCTTCTCATTATGCTGATTGCACTGATGGCATTGTTTTGGCTACAGAAAGTGTTAGTTATTACAGTCAATTGGGCTTAATGCCACAGTTCGATACGTGTAAAACTTGGTGAGCTAATTAACGTAATTCAATTTAGTGACTCACACTGACAGAATGCTAAGCATTCTGACTTTCCTCTAAAGTACTCTAAATTACCAAAAACTGATTAATTGGAGAGACAGTTCACTTTCAAGTACATACGCAGCCCAATCTTCCACTGAAAAATTCTATGTAGCCACTGTTAGATTCTGACTTTTGAATACTTATTTCTGTTGTTTTAATTTTTGTGTGTTAAATGATATGCAGTATTGATTAATCAACTTAATAACTAATATTTTCATATTATTTACCCTGAAACATGTAAATAATGGATCTATAGTGTGTAAGCATAATAGCACTCGTGTATTTTTCTAAATTTCTGTCGAGGGATATTGTCTATGAGCCAAAATCATATTAGTTCTTGTAATACAGGAAAATTGTAAAAATCCAATCTAGCCATTTTTAAACCATTATATAGCTCTCAAAATAAGTTTGTTCTTATGCCCATCTACAAAGAGTCGGACATCCCCCGAAATTGGCAGTTTGTCGTTTGAAAGCTCGCGAGTAAGATCTATGTCCGGAGCACACCCAGTGCCGAATTGTGCCACTACTGTGTGTCTTCAGCAAGCAAAAATTTGTGCACCAACAGCAGCAAAGCTGAGGACTTGAATCATTAATAATTTTTGAGTGATTTCTGTAATATAAATTAATTAACATCTTTTACTAAACTGTGTTGTGATTAAAAAATGCTGTGAAATCTTATTGCAATCAAAACTACTGATTGTTGCATGCTGAAGCTCATTATGGATTAAATTGAACTACCAAAGTGGAATGTTTTCTGTAACAAATTACTACAGTGCAGTCTTAAATAGAAACTGTGACTTTTTCATCTAAATATGGACTATGTATTTTTCTGCAATCAAACAGTTAACTTCACCATTGTCACTGTAGATGTCAATCTGGTTCTGTGGGCTAGTAAGTTTTTGTAATTGATAATCTGGTCTCTATTCTTAATAGCTGAACTTAGTGAAGAATGAATGTTTGTGTGTTAATGTAATCTAGATGATATCATGTACATTTTTGAGTAATCGCCATCCCTCACTCATTTAGACTTTCAACTTCACAGTGATGAATAGTGATGCTCCTGAGGAAAGAGCTACAAGAAGCAGGTCAGTTCTGCTTAAAGTCTTCACTGAAGCCGAGACCTTACCTCTCCATTTCTCACAGTACCAACTCGAGCTCATTTATGCAGTCACACTCAAACTGTCCAGCTTACCAGATTCTTCTTGGGTGCAAGGGGCATCATTCCACCCGTCCTTGGGAGTGATTACCAGTCAGAATGCTGCTCAAGATCCCCCACCTAACATCTGTAGAATGTGCAGATCGTGTTCTCCCCCCTTCGTTGGCATGCATACCGTGAATTAGGACTGACCTGCTTCAAAGACCTGCAGTTTGTCATCCCTGTTGACTTTGAGTGTCCATTTTTCTCAGTTTGTCAGGAGTATCAGGATGTTAGCAGTTCTAAAACCATGAGTAGTGCAGGATACGCTTTACGCCTCCTGCTAACCTTAAAAAAAAAAAATAAAAAAAAAATAAAAAAAATTGCTGCCAGGAACATCTGCACAGCTGATAGTCATTAACAGAGCTCTAAGTTTTGTCAAACAGACTTCTGTTGACCATGTCTTAATTTGTAGTGACCCAGTGAGCAGTCTCCAGGCTACTGACTGATGTTACTTTCATCACTGTGTGGTGTGTACTATTTATGATCTTCTCTGTGACCTCAGTCGCTCTGCCTGACCAGTTGTCTCTCTCTGGGTCCCAAGTCCTTGGGGGTATCCCAGGGAATGAAATGGCTGCCTTTTGGCTAAAGAAGGGATACCCACCCGACATTCACTTTGACAGTAGCAGGTGTGCAAATAAGACCTCTACTCACTCAGAAATGGAACATATGGTGAGATACTGTCCCCTCAATCTAACTCTGCACTATCGAGGAGACTGCTGCTGTAATGAATCCCCTATCCTACGTAGCACGTGCATCGGTCGTACCAATTAATCCGCAGTTTTGTCTGATGTAATGAGCAACCGCCACATTGCGGCTGCCGAGCCCCACGTTCTGGCAAAATGCTACGTTTATATGACTCTGCACGCTAGGCACGGTCTTCCAGATTGTTTGCCTCTAATGTTGGCGGACAGCATATGGTCGGTCCATGTGGTTTTAAACTGCTTTTGGGGTGGTGCAGGATGGTTTGGCTGGTTTTGGGGGATTGTAAACACCACCTTCTCAACCAGCTGCCACGATCATACCTCTCCTACTCTATTTTAATCATTTTAAGGTTTATTTTGCCCTTTTTTCTGCCATACTGCAGTGGCACGGTTCTTTCCGTCCCTTTACGATGGACCTGCACCTACCTGTGAACATCGTCTCAGCACATCATCAGTAGGAAAGCCGAGTGAAACCTACTGTACTTCAATGTGAACCAGGCTGCAATTTAAGTCACTAATCAACGTTTCGGGAGAAAATTTTCACACAAATGAAAGTTTGGAAATTTTGTCCTCAATTAATACACTCCTGGAAATTGAAATAAGAACACCGTGAATTCATTGTCCCAGGAAGGGGAAACTTTATTGACACATTCCTGGGGTCAGGTACATCACATCATCACACTGACAGAACCACAGGCACATAGACACAGGCAACAGAGCATGCACAATGTCGGCACTAGTACAGTGTATATCCACCTTTCGCAGCAATGCAGGCTGCTATTCTCCCATGGAGACGATCGTAGAGATGCTGGATGTAGTCCTGTGGAACGGCGTGCCATGCCATTTCCACCTGGCGCCTCAGTTGGACCAGCGTTCGTGCTGGACGTGCAGACCGCGTGAGACGACGCTTCATCCAGTCCCAAACATGCTCAATGGGGGACAGATCCGGAGATCTTGCTGGCCAGGGTAGTTGACTTACAACTTCTAGAGCACGTTAGGTGGCACGGGATACATGCGGACGTGCATTGTCCTGTTGGAACAGCAAGTTCCCTTGCCGGTCTAGAAATGGTAGAACGATGGGTTCGATGACGGTTTGGATGTACCGTGCACTATTCAGTGTCCCCTCGACGATCACCAGTGGTGTATGGCCAGTGTAGGAGATTGCTCCCCACACCATGATGCGGGGTGTTGGCCCTATGTGCCTCGGTTGTACTTGTCTGTGCCAGTCTGTATTTGTCTGTACCAGTCTGTACTTGTCTGTACCAGTCTGTACTTGTCTGTACTTGTCTGTGCCAGTCTGTACTTGTCTGTACTTGTCTGTACCAGTCTGTATTTGTCTGTACCAGTCTGTATTTGTCTGTACCAGTCTGTATTTGTCTGTACCAGTCTGTACCAGTCTGTACCAGTCTGTACCAGTCTGTACCAGTCTGTACCAGTCTGTATTTGTCTGTACCAGTCTGTATTTGTCTGTACCAGTCTGTATTTGTCTGTACCAGTCTGTATTTGTCTGTACCAGTCTGTATTTGTCTGTACCAGTCTGTATTTGTCTGTACCAGTCTGTATTTGTCTGTACCAGTCTGTATTTGTCTGTACCAGACTGTATTTGTCTGTACCAGTCTGTATTTGTCTGTACCAGTCTGTACCAGTCTGTACTTGTCTGTACCAGTCTGTATTTGTCTTTACCAGTCTGTATTTGTCTGTACCAGTCTGTACTTGTCTGTGCCAGTCTGTACTTGTCTGTGCCAGTCTGTACTTGTCTGTGCCAGTCTGTACTTGTCTGTGCCAGTCTGTACTTGTCTGTGCCAGTCTGTACTTGTCTGTGCCAGTCTGTACTTGTCTGTGCCAGTCTGTACTTGTCTGTGCCAGTCTGTATTTGTCTGTACCAGTCTGTATTTGTCTGTACCAGTCTGTACCAGTCTGTATTTGTCTGTACCAGTCTGTATTTGTCTGTACCAGTCTGTATTTGTCTGTACCAGTCTGTATTTGTCTTTACCAGTCTGTATTTGTCATACCAGTCTGTATTTGTCTGTACCAGTCTGTATTTGTCTGTGCCAGTCTGTACCAGTCTGTATTTGTCTGTACTTGTCTGCACCAGTCTGTATTTGTCTGTATTTGTCTGTACCAGTCTTTATTTGTCTGTACCAGTCTGTATTTGTCTGTACCAGTCTGTACCAGTCTGTATTTGTCTGTACCAGTCTGTATTTGTCTGTACCAGTCTCTATTTGTCTGTACCAGTCTCTATTTGTCTGTACCAGTCTCTATTTGTCTGTACCAGTCTCTATTTGTCTGTACCAGTCTGTATTTGTCTGTACCAGTCTGTATTTGTCTGTACCAGTCTGTATTTGTCTGTACCAGTCTGTATTTGTCTGTACCAGTCTGTATTTATCTGTACCAGTCTGTATTTGTCTGTACCAGTCTGTATTAGTGTGTACCAGTCTGTACTTGTCTGTGCCAGTCTGTACTTGTCTGTGCCAGTCTGAACTTGTCTGTGCCAGTCTGAACTTGTCTGTGCCAGTCTGAACTTGTCTGTGCCAGTCTGTACTTGTCTGTGCCAGTCTGTACTTGTCTGTGCCAGTCTGTACTTGTCTGTACCAGTCTGTATTTGTCTGTACCAGTCTGTATTTGTCTGTACCAGTCTGTATTTGTCTGTACCAGTCTGTACCAGTCTGTATTTGTCTGTACCAGTCTGTATTTGTCTGTACCAGTCTGTATTTGTCTGTGCCAGTCTGTACTTGTCTGTGCCAGTCTGTACTTGTCTGTGCCAGTCTGTACTTGTCTGTGCCAGTCTGTACTTGTCTGTGCCAGTCTGTACTTGTCTGTGCCAGTCTGTACTTGTCTGTGCCAGTCTGTACTTGTCTGTGCCAGTCTGTACTTGTCTGTGCCAGTCTGTACTTGTCTGTGCCAGTCTGTACTTGTCTGTGCCAGTCTGTACTTGTCTGTGCCAGTCTGTACTTGTCTGTGCCAGTCTGTATTTGTCTGTGCCAGTCTGTATTTGTCTGTACCAGTCTGTATTTGTCTGTACCAGTCTGTATTTGTCTGTACCAGTCTGTACCAGTCTGTATTTGTCTGTACCAGTCTGTATTTGTCTGTACCAGTCTGTATTTGTCTTTACCAGTCTGTATTTGTCATACCAGTCTGTATTTGTCTGTACCAGTCTGTATTTGTCTGTGCCAGTCTGTACCAGTCTGTATTTGTCTGTACTTGTCTGTACCAGTCTGTATTTGTCTGTATTTGTCTGTACCAGTCTGTATTTGTCTGTACCAGTCTGTATTTGTCTGTACCAGTCTGTACCAGTCTGTATTTGTCTGTACCAGTCTGTATTTGTCTGTACCAGTCTGTATTTGTCTTTACCAGTCTGTATTTGTCATACCAGTCTGTATTTGTCTGTACCAGTCTGTATTTGTCTGTGCCAGTCTGTACCAGTCTGTATTTGTCTGTACTTGTCTGTGCCAGTCTGTACTTGTCTGTACCAGTCTGTATTTGTCTGTACCAGTCTGTATTTGTCTGTACCAGTCTGTATTTGTCTGTACCAGTCTGTACCAGTCTGTATTTGTCTGTACCAGTCTGTATTTGTCTGTACCAGTCTGTATTTGTCTGTACCAGTCTGTATTTGTCTGTGCCAGTCTGTACTTGTCTGTGCCAGTCTGTACTTGTCTGTGCCAGTCTGTACTTGTCTGTGCCAGTCTGTATTTGTCTGTGCCAGTCTGTATTTGTCTGTGCCAGTCTGTACTTGTCTGTGCCAGTCTTTACTTGTCTGTGCCAGTCTGTACTTGTCTGTGCCAGTCTGTACTTGTCTGTGCCAGTCTGTACTTGTCTGTGCCAGTCTGTACTTGTCTGTGCCAGTCTGTACTTGTCTGTGCCAGTCTGTACTTGTCTGTGCCAGTCTGTACTTGTCTGTGCCAGTCTGTACTTGTCTGTGCCAGTCTGAACTTGTCTGTGCCAGTCTGAACTTGTCTGTGCCAGTCTGTATCTGTCTGTACCAGTCTGTATTTGTCTGTACCAGTCTGTGCCAGTCTGTATTTGTCTGTGCCAGTCTGTATTTGTCTGTACCAGTCTGTATTTGTCTGTGCCAGTCTGTATTTGTCTGTACCAGTCTGTACTTGTCTGTGCCAGTCTGTACTTGTCTGTGCCAGTCTGTATTTGTCTGTGCCAGTCTGTATTTGTCTTTGCCAGTCTGTATTTGTCTTTGCCAGTCTGTATTTGTCTGTGCCAGTCTGTATTTGTCTGTGCCAGTCTATGCCAGTCTGTATTTGTCTGTGCCAGTCTGTATTTGTCTGTACTTGTCTGTACCAGTCTGTATTTGTCTGTACCAGTCTGTATTTGTCTGTACCAGTCTGTATTTGTCTGTACCAGTCTGCTTTAGTCAGTACCAGTCTGCATTAGTCTGTACCAGTCTGCATTAGTCTGTACCAGTCTATAGTCAAGTTTCAGTCTGCACCTAATAAGATTACCATATTCCTGTACATAGCCATGAAGGTAAATGCATAGACACTTTTGTCAAGTATCAGAGATATATGTGAGAATAAGATTACTGTACCAATACCAAAGGAACTTCAGATTGTCAATTGTAAATAGCATCCAGAACCAAGTTAATTAATTTTTATGCTTGTTATTATTTTAATAAATGTGTGTGAAAATTAACCAAGTTCTGTTTAAAGTTAGTCACCGTCAATCTGCTACTCTAAGCGTGCAAGTGGCATTTCTATCGTCTGACCTAACGGCAGAAGATAAACACGCCACAATAAGACCACGAGACATATTGCTGACACTCGCCTACTTCGTTAGAGTGACAAGTCAAATAATCTGATGGTGTGTGTACTGAAGGTCTTACAGTACGCACACCACACATACATCATCTCTGGCTGGGTGCAGCTGGGTACGTGCGCCGCTTCCCTATTCCATTATTCCCACTGCTTCTCCCTTTCCTACCACTACCCTCAGCTTGCAGTCAGTGCTGCCACCACTTCTTGCAGCTGATTACAAGAGGCAGGGAGGCGTGAGGAGTGGTTTGTTTGGATCTAATTCTCAGAGATTGTAGACGCAGTGGCTGGAGACAGCAGCCGTGTTTACGTGAGTTGTGTCTGAGTGTGTGAATGTGTGTGTGCTCTTGTTTGGCTGTGGCTGAAAATTTAGTTACGATTGTGATTTCTACGTGCCTGTCTGTGGCTCAGTGATCATCTTTACAGTGAGTTGCTACCCGTCCTCATTATTGATTCTCAGAGTATTCGCACAAGTTATCACCTTCACAGATTGATCACCGAGCTCTCATTTCATTGACGTGCTGTCTGTGACTCTGAATAGCTGGTCGCACGAGTGGATTTCCACAAGAAGCTAAAACTGCAGGCCGTTTCTTCACAAATGTGTCCGGCCTGACAATCTGAAGTCCTTCAGGTTCCACTAACATGCAGGCCCTGCCTGTTGGATCTAGTCTCAGTGATCTGCTTGCAGGCCGGATCTGTTTGTGTGTGGCATAATGCAGCTGATTTTCACAGTTTATCCTCGGACCCAGGACTGTGGTGCTCCTCAGCAGGCCAGAGGCCATGCGCGATGGATTTCAGGAGTTATGACTGTCTCACCACAAGTACGTTGCACGGTGTGGCATGTTATGGACATTTTATTTGTTCTACGAGGGTAATCCCAATAGTAAGGCCTTTTTTTTTATAAGTACAGAACTCTGTTTGTGTGCCGGTCGGTCACACTGATACGAAGAGTGCTTCACACGCCGTGGGTAAACGTGCACACGCCACACTGAGGTACTCACTCTTGGCTCGGCAGCTGTCGAGACTGGAGCTCCCGTTGGATGTTACCGCCGAGTGTGAATTGCGTGCAGTTATTTGGTTTTTGAATGCAAAGGGCACTGCGCCAATTGAAATCCGTTGCCAATTGACAGGTATGGTGAGTTGTGCACGGATGCCAAAAATGTTCGTAAGTGGTGTAGACAGTTTGCAGCTGGTCGGACCGAAATTCGTGATGAACAAAGGAGCAGGAGACCGTCTATTTCTGAGGAGACAGTGTTGAATGTTGAACAAAGCATGTGTGAAGATAAGCGGATCCCCCTGTCTGATCTCTGCACGATGGTTCCTGAGGTTTCCTGAAGCACCGCTCACAGAATTTTAACATAAACATTGAACTACTGGAAAGTGTGCGCAAGATGGGTGCCATGCGTGCTGGCTGAGGACCACATGCGGCAACGAGTTGATGCTTCCCGCACATTTCTTCACCACCTTGCAGCCGAACAGTAAAACTTTTTGGACTCGATTGTTGCTAGTGACGAAACCTGGGCATAACACTTCACACCTGAAACCGAGCAACAATCACGCCAGTGGCATCACCCTTCTTTGCCAAAGCCATGGAAATTCAAACACAGTCTGCTGGTAAAGTCATGACAACCGTTTTCTTCGGATCGGGAAGGGGTATTGTTGGTCGACTTTATGCCCACGGGGACCACAATTAACACTGACAGGTACTGTGATACTCTGAAAAAACTGAAACGGGCATTTCAGAACTGGAGAAAAGAAGTGTTGGGTGAGGGCATACACAATCTCCGTGACTATGCTTGCCCACACATCTCTCGGCAAACCGTTGCTCTTCTGCAACACAAACCATTGCTCTTCTGCAACACAAACCGTTGCTCTCCTGCAACAGTTTCAGTGCAACATAACCACCCACCCACCCTATAGTCCTGACTTGGCACGTAGTGACTATCACCTGTTCCCTAAGTTAAAATAAACATTTGGCCAGAAAGAAATTCAGCTCCAACAACGAGGTGAAAGAAGAGGTTCATAACTTTCTGAACAGCATGGCGGCGAGCTGGTATGACATGGGCATACAAAAACTGCCACAGTATCTACAAAAATGCATTGACATAAATGGTGATTATGTCAAAAACTAGCTAAATGTTCAAGCTGTAAACTGATGTAAACCATTGTAGAATAAACAGATCTTTGTACTTATAAAAAAATAGGAGGCCTTACTTTTGGGATTACCTTCATAGGACATTTATATATCAGAAAGTATGGATGATAAGAAGAAGAAAATTGTGTCAGTTGCTGGCAGTTTGTGCGCTATGTACTCACATATTTCTTGAAAGAATAGTTGCACAATACCTGTAAAATAATAGATATAACACAGCATGTAATAACGGACAATAATGAACATAGCACAACCAACCTTTTATTGGCAGTCACCTACACTGCTGGTTTACACAATTCGTCCACATCTTATGCACTTCTTTCAAGAGGCCTACTTCCTTCTGAGGTTATTTCTGAAATTGGTGAAAGTATTTTAAATCTGTCTTGCGAGTCCAAGGAAATGCATATTTTTGTCACCAAAAATGTTTTATTTTAATAAAATAATATCAGTAGTTTTAATGAAACACATATACCATTTGGCGTGCTTTCTACATCTATAAACAGTTCATTACAAAAGAGGTTGATGTTAGTACCTAAGATTTTTGCTTACATCGGAAAATGCCGTCTGATTGCAAGTTTGTGTGTGTTTTTTAGGTATTTCCTCGTTTACACTATTATTTCTTGTACCGCAGCTGCAAAGACAGATTGTCAACTCACATCTTAACTTACACCCTTGAAATCTCAAAATTTGTCATGGAAAAGTGCTAAAACTTGTCTGAAAATCAGCGAATTTTACTTGGGGAAACTTGTGGCAACCCCAGTCCTATACCTCGCCATTAGTCCCTAAATCCTCACCGACCGACCAACATGTTTCTTTGTGGTGTCCTGCTTCTGTAATTGTAACTTCTTCACTTTTCAACTGTGCAATGCAAGCAATGAAGATTCCAAAAAAGCTGATGGTTGCCACAATATTAGATATAAAACCTACCACCTGAGAGCAAATGTATAGTCCTGAAATCTATAAATTTTGGTACTACTTTGTATATTGGACAGTGACATTGTGTAGCATTAATTGTCAATTCACGATCTAAACTCTCAAGCATAAATTCGAATATTCGTGCAAGCTACTCTTTCCACGTAGCAAAATTAGTATAATTCTATATATGAAGACAGTAACTGTTCTCGAAAGAACAGAATACTGTTGATGACCGTGCAGCTTTTCCCTGGAATAAATGATGACTAACTGAAACCCTCAACTGCCAATAGGTGTTGTTGATATACCTCTATGTGGACAGCTGAATTTTTAGATTGTATAAAAATAATAATTTTACTGTTTTTTAATTTTTTGGTTTTGATAAGTACAGATTTTAACCTTGATATCTACATATTTTAATTAAGTATTTTTGGAGATAAAAGTTAATAAAAAAAATGTCTACTGAATACAGTATGTGCAAATGGAATGTAACAAATGTACCAGATGCCACCTATCAGTAATAGTGTTATAATTAATGTAAATGATGTGCGTTCTGCCAACCAATTTTATGTGATGCAGCATGTGAAAGTTGCTGGATTTGGACGGGTTACTCTTGTAACGAAATATCAGGTACGTTCTGGTACATTTGATGTTGATTAGATAGGATGAAAAAGATTTGCTTCCGTGAAATAGTAAATTAGTATCATTATTGTTACAGATCTGAAGATGGTTCTGAATGAACCGAAACCGATCATATGAATAAAAAATTTTGCAATCAAGACGGATTATAAGTAACATTATACGATCACTGATTGCTGCTATCCCACCTGACATTTTTCCAAATAGTACTGCCCTTACTGCAACAACAAAAGTAAAAAACATTAACAGTTTGTGTTATAATCACCCAATAATGACGACAGTCCTGTGCTGTGATCTTGACAGACCCCTTAGTCATTTGTATGCATTGTGACTAAAAGGCTTGTAACATACTTGAGAATTCAGTTTCTTATACAAATAACCTCCTCATTTCTCATATTTACTATTGTAACTCAAAGCATTAAACTTACTAAATATATTGTTCACTCTCAAAATAAAATACAAACCAACTCAAATCAGTCTGTAGTTTGCAATTGTAGTGTACAGAATGTAATGATAACACTGCTGGAACTTCCTGTTAAGTTACAGCTGTGTGCTGGAGTGCGACATTAGCGACAGTACAGCTGAGCAGTCAGAGCACGACTCATGCCCCGTCCTCACAGCTTTACTTCTGCCAGTACCTCATCTCCTACCTTCTCAACTTCACAGACGTTCTCTCATATTCCCTGCAGTCTCAACACTCCCTAAAGAAATGATCGTACCTAGAAATGGCTCAGCTGTAGCCTAAAACATAGTTTCCGGAATGAATTTTGACTCTACTGCAGAGAGTACACTTGGTCAGCCACATACTTTTAATTTGCCATGAAATTTCAAATTGGTGCACACTGTCCTTGTTGGTAAAAATTCATTCAGAGTAACAAAACCACATGAACTGGAAAAAGAAAAAATAACAAATTACAATAACTTAAAAGCTCATTTTTGGTCTCACTGACTGTTCAGTGAGACTTTCTCAGCAGCAACAGTACTTAAATACCAAATTACATAAAACCACAATAAAATTCCAACACGTTTTCATTAAACAGTGACAGAATAATTAATTATGTAGAAAGGCTCACCTCTACTTAATTTTTAAAATAATATTTGTTTATGTATTGTTTTAGCATACATGTTAGCTCTAAGAGCAATAATGAGAAAGAGAGATCACCTTTTATTCAAGTTTATTTGCCCTGTCTCCTATGTAAAATTTTTCAACGTTAAGAAAAGCAGATACTACGACTAAATTAACAGTAAAAGTAATCTATTCTTGGTACACAAATACAGAAACAATTATTGCTACAGGTGATCTTTGTCTTGTCATGACAACCGTATCACCAATGGAATCAGTTCAAAGTGGACAAGTGGCAGATGCCGCATCTGACATACCCATGAATCTCAGGAGATTGTCAATAACAAACCCACTGAATTTTGTTTAAAACTAAAAGTATAAAATTTATAGCTGATGTTTGTGCCTGTTACATATAATTGGCTTCATAGAAGGTACTTGTAAAAGAAGTACAAAAATGAAAGAAAAAGCTTTATTGGACAGTCTCCAAACGTTTGTGCTATGCACAAAGGAAAATAAAAACTGTGCCCACATGTATTTCAATTTTAGCTCCATCTCTAGTGATCTCATTGTCGACAGTAGGTTAAATGCTAATCTCCCTTGCTTCTTTTGTTTTACTACTAGTACTAATGTTCCAGCAGTAATGTTACTATTTATTATAATGCTTGTGATTATACAGCGTAATTTTGGAATATTTAGTATCTTAAGTGGTGTCAACATTTAATAAGATTTAGCTATCCTTTACCTTTTATTCTTGACAGTTGTCCCTTTTTGTGCTTGTTGGACTTCCGATCCATCTGTTTTAGCATTACTATTAAGAATTGTTACACCAAATTTGTAATCTGTACCAGATAACTTGCGAGATATCACTTGCATTAATGTTTATTTCCTTTACAAAAATTACATAAACTTGTTAAGTCAAACCTACTCGGTTCAATATGTCATATGCAAAATGACTCTGAAAGAATGACGGAAATTATAATAATGTCTCCTTTTGTAACAACCTTCTGTTGTTTTCACCTACACTTTGGATTCCAGTACATCGCTAAGGAAGTTTTATTTCCACATCTGAGCAGATATTTCCTCTCATGACGCTGCTGCAATCACCATTCGGTGTCAGAGATGTGTGTCTCCTTGTATGCGTGTGGTTCTGATGCAGAATCGTGTCTTTCTCAACTCACAATGAAGCATTGACAAATCTATATTTGTTTGTGATAGGATGTCACAAGTTATGACAGGTTGGTGTAGCAAGCATGTTATTATGAAGGTCTTCATAGAAATAAATTGGTGATGGCTAATGTTTTGTAGTTCACATATTTCTGTACCTCATGGTCCCAATGCCCACAATAATCCTGACAAATACTGAGGGAGACCCTTAGCCAAGGATACAGACCTCATAAATGCCTTACAAAGGTTAAATTACTACTTTTAATGATCCTTCCTTCCCTTCAACATCAGAACCAGTGGTTCCGAAAGTTAACATTGGTGCTGATCTGCCCCCCCCCCCCCCCCCTTTCCCCTTTTTTGTGCCTATGTTTGTTAATGTTTGGTTTTCCTATCTGTTCACTTCTGATTTCACCTGGGACAGTACTTCGATTGTGGGTGCTAAAATAGGCTTCTACAGTGTTGACAAATTCTCTCTCCTGCCTGTTGGAGATACTATTCAGGAGTGAACTGTCGACATATTGCTATTTCACAGGGTCTCGAGGCATTGCAACTCAAAGAACTGTAAGAGTGGCAGGACTGAACGGGAGGCAATACGGATCTTCCGCAGTGCCCGAAGCCTGCGTAAAGTACACATTTGGCGCACTGTCAACTGCCACCTCATCGAAGTCCTCTGCAACAAATGCCGGAGACTCACAGATCTCCACCTGCACGCCGCCCAGGAGCTCAGCTACTCAGTAAGTGTCCCATTCTTTATATTAAACAATGGGAAATCCAGGATGGGGTAATGGCAATATTATGCGAAGGATAGGTTGCTACTCACCGTATAATGGAGATGCTGAGTGGCTGAGTGTTAGATAGGCCAGAAAGAGTGATAACAGCTATGCAATACCTCCTTCTGGATTAAACACACACACACACACACACACACACACAGATATAAATAAAAACGAAAGCGCTGGCAGGTTGATAGACACACAAACAAACAAACACAAACATACACACAAAATTCAAGCTTTCGCAACCAACGGTTGCTTCATCAGGAAAGAAGGAAGGAGAGGGAAAGACGAAAGGATGTGGGTTTTAAGGGAGAGGGTAAGGAGTCATTCCAATGCCGGGAGCGGAAAGACTTACCTTAGGGGGAAAAAGGGACAGGTATACACTCGTGTGCATGCGTGCGAGCCCAGACACACACACACACACACACACACACACACACACACACACACACACACACACAGATATCCATCCGCACATATACAGACACAAGCAGACATGTGTAATGGCAAACTCTTTGCTTGCAGTCTGGCCCAAGCAGCTCGAGACGGCGGTAGTGAGCAAGTGAGTTGCGTGTGGGTGGGTGGGATGGATAAGTGTGGGAGGGTGGTGTCTGCTTCAAAAGGAGGCCTTTTGACCGACAGCTTCTTACATGTTTAGCAGCCTTTTTGTTGTGCCCATCTGCAACTCATCTCCACTATATGCTGAGTAGAAGTCTATACTTTTCAAAATTTTGTCATTCTTTATATTAAAGTCTTCACTTTGTACTGGTGGTTATATCTCTAGTCACCCTTCGGTCTTATAAATATCTGCAAGCAAGCAAGCAAGCCTGCAAAAAACCACACTATAACAACTTTAAGTTAAACGATGAAACTATAGAATGTGTAGACTACACAAAATTTCTTGGTATGCATGTTGACAGTCAGTTAAAGTGGGAAGAACGTATTAAAATACTTAGTAACAGAATTGCTACAGTGTGCTATGCTCTTAGAATTCTGACTGCAGTGTGTGATACTACATGTGTCAGATCTGTATATTTTTCTTATATCCACTCTGTTATTACCTATGGAATAATATTTTGGGGAGTCAACAGTAAAAATATTCAAATAGTTTTCAAATTACAGAAAAGAGCAATTCTTAAAATAACCAAGAGGGGCAGTAGGGCTCACTGCCTTGAACATTTCCAAAAGCTGGAAATCCTAACTGTCCCCTGTGAATACATTTTTCAAAGTATTGTTGTTGTTGTTATGGTCTTCAGTCCTGAGACTGGTTTGATGCAGCTCTCCATGCTACTCTATCCTGTGCAAGCTTCTTCATCTCCCAGTACCTACTGCAACCTACATCCTTCTGAATCTGCTTAGTGTATTCATCTCTTGGTCTCCCCCTACGATTTTTACCCTCCACGCTGCCCTCCAATACTAAATTGGTGATCCCTTGATGCCTCAGAACATGTCCTACCAACCGATTCCTTCTTCTGGTCAAGTTGTGCCACAAACTTCTCTTCTCCCCAATCCTATTCAATACTTCCTCATTAGTTATGTGATCTACCCATCTAATCTTCAGCATTCTTCTGTAGCACCACATTTCAAAAGCTTCTATTCTCTTCTTATCCAAACTATTTATTGTCCATGTTTCACTTCCATACATGGCTACACTCCATACAAATACTTTCAGAAATGACATCCTGACACTTAAATCTATACTCGATGTTAACAAATTTCTCTTCTTCAGAAACGCTTTCCTTGCCATTGCCAGTCTACATTTTATATCCTCTCTACTTCGACCATCATCAGTTATTTTGCTCCCCAAATAGCAAAACTCCTTTACTACTTTAAGTGTCTCATTTCCTAATCTAATACCCTCAACATCACCCGACTTAATTCGACTACATTCCATTATCCTCGTTTTGTTTTTGTTGATGTTCATCTTATATCCTTCCTTCAAGACACCATCCATTCCGTTCAACTGCTCTTCCAAGTCCTTTGCTCTGTCTGACAGAATTACAATGTCATCGGCGAACCTCAACGTTTTTATTTCTTCTCCATGGATTTTAATACCTACTCCGAATTTTTCTTTTGTTTCCTTTACTGCTTGCTCAATATACAGGTTGAATAACATCGGGGAGAGGCTACAACCCTGTCTTACTCCCTTCTTAACCACTGCTTCCCTTTCATGTCCCTCGACTCTTATAACTGCCATCTGGTTTCTGTACAAATTGTAAATAGCCTTTCGCTCCCTGTATTTTACCCCTGCCACCTTTAGAATTTGAAAGAGAGTATTCCAGTCAACATTGTCAAAAGCTTTCTCTATGTCTACAAATGCTAGAAACGTAGGTTTGCCTTTCCTTAATCTTTCTTCTAAGATAAGTCATAAGGTCAGTATTGCCTCACGTGTTCCAGTATTTCTATGGAATACAAACTGATCTTCCCCGAGGCCGGCTTCTACTAGTTTTTCCATTCGTCTGTAAAGAATTCGCGTTAGTATTTTGCAGCTGTGGCTTATTAAACTGATTGTTCGGTAATTTTCACATCTGTCAACACCTGCTTTCTTTGGGATTGGAATTATTATATTCTTCTTGAAGTCTGAGGGTATTTTGCCTGTTTCATACATCTTGTTCACCAGATGGTAGAGTTTTGTCAGGACTGGCTCTCCCAAGGCCGTCAGTAGTTCCAATGGAATGTTGTCTACTCCGGGTGCCTTGTTTCGACTCAGGTCTTTCAGTTCTCTGTCAAACTCTTCACACAGTACCGTATCTCCCATTTCATCTTCATCTACATCCTCTTCCATTTCCATAATATTGTCCTCAAGTGCATCGCCCTTGTATAGACCCTCTATATACTCCTTCCACCTTTCTGCTTTCCCTTCTTTGCTTAGAACTGGGTTTCCATCTGAGCTCTTGATGTTCATACAAGTGGTTCTCTTATCTCCAAAGGTCACTTTAATTTTCCTGTAGGCAGTATCTATCTTACCCCTAGTGAGATAAGCCTCTACATCCTTACATTTGTCCTCTAGCCATCTCTGCTTAGCCATTTTGCACTTTCTGTCAATCTCATTTATGAGACCTTTGTATTCCTTTTTGCCTGCTTCATTTACTGCATTTTTATATTTTCCTCTTTCATCAATTAAATTTAATATTTCTTGTGTTACCCAAGGATTTCTACTAGCCCTCGTTTTTTTACCTGTTTCATCCTCTGCTGCCTTCATTACTTCATTCCTCAAAGCTACCCATTCTTCTTCTACTGTATTTCTTTCCCCCATTCTTGGCAATTGTTCCCTTATGCTCTCTCAGAAACTCTGTACAACCTCTGGTTCTTTCAGTTTATCCAGGTCCCACCTCCTTAAATTCCCACCTTTTTGCAGTTTCTTCAGTTTTAATCTATATGTCATATCCAATAGATTGTGGTCAGAGTCCACATCTGCCCCTGGAAATGTCTTACAATTTAAAACCTGGTTCCTAAATCTCTGTCTTACCATTATATAATCTATCTGATACCTTTTAGTATCTCCAGGGTTCTTCCATGTATACAACCTTCTATCATGATTCTTAAACCAAGTGTTAGCTATGATTAAGTTGTGCTCTGTGCAAAATTCTACCAGGCAGCTCCCTCTTTCATTTCTTAGCCCCAATCCATATTCACCTACTATGTTTCCTTCTCTCCCTTTTCCTACACTAGAATTCCAGTCACCCATGACTATTAAATTTTCATCTCCCTTCACTATCCGAATAATTTCTTTTATTTCATCATACATTTCTTCAATTTCTTCATCATCTGCAGAGCTAGTTGGCATATAAACTTGTACTACTGTAGTAGGTGTGGGCTTCGTATCTATCTTGGCCACAATAATGTGTTCACTATGCTGTTTGTAGTAGCTTACCCGCACTCCTATTTTCCTATTCATTATTAAACCTACTCCTGCATTACCCCTATTTGACTTTGTGTTTATAACCCTGTAGTCACCTGACCAGAAGTCTTGTTCTTCCTGCCACCGAACTTCACTAATTCCCACTATATCTAACTTTAACCTATCCTTTTCCCTTTTTAAATTTTCTAACCTACCTGCCCGATTAAGGGATTTGACATTCCACGCTCTGATCCGTAGAACGCCAGTTTTCTTTCTCCTGATAATGACATCCTCTTGAGTAGTCCCCGCCCGGAGATCTGAATGGGGGACTATTTTACCTCCGGAATATTTTACCCAAGAGGACACCATCATCATTTAATCATACAGTAAAGCTGCATTGCTATATGGAAAATTCCTTAGTACAGAGCTGTGAAACTAGAAACCAATACAATCTGCGTATAGAGAGGAAAAATAAAGTTAAAACTCAGCAGAGCTTGTTGTACAATGCCGTTAAATTATACAATAAATTACCCCAAAATATAAAAGATATTGACACAATTGGACAGTTCAAATAAAAGTAAAAAATTTTTTATTAAATAAAAGTTATTACGCAGTAATGGACTATCTGAATTAAAACATGTAGTGTAATTAAAGTAGCCTGCATTGTAATACATGAGGAAATAATTATAATATGAAATCCAGAATTGTACAGTACTATAAGAAAATTACATAAGGATATAAAACTAATGTAAGATACTTCAAAAATGTGTGTAAATACTAATTTTATGTGTATAAATTGTAGGTGTTTTGTATTGTATATGATTTTGCTGACGAAATCCACACAATGTAAATTGTTACATGGATTAATAAAGAAATTGATCAATCAAAAATGGTTACACAGCGGAACCATTCACTTCTTAGGAGATATAAAACTTTTTTCCCAGCCTTCATTAGAGCAATAATCTTCTGCTTACAATTTGGTCAGCTGCAGAGAGAGACAAGCAGTGGACACAGTTGTTTCCAATGGTTATGGTTTCAATATGGGATACTTCAGAATTTCTGCTGGTGAAGATTTAAATCTATTCACTTTTGAAATTGGTAATTAGCGGAGAATTTAAGTTCCTGAGTCACTGTACAACATAGCTGGATACAAATAATTTTGCCAAGAATTATGTCTAAATTCTCCAACACTACACTACCACCTCCACAAAAAAAGAAAAGAAGTTCTCTAGCCTGCTAGTGAAAATGAGAATTTATATCTTCAAAAACTTTTTGTATTTCAACATAATCTCCTTTGACATTAATACCTTTTAACCAGTAGTGTTTCAGTGACAGTATGGCATCTGTGGGTGTTCCTCTCGAAATAATGTAAAATACTAAGCTGCATATGCTTCTCGGTGGGACAAAATATACTAAGCAGCAGGGAGAACTTGATGTTATGGGAAGAGATGGGGTTCTGAGGGAGCCAAGTGAGGGAACAGGGTGGGCACTGCAAGAGTCCATGGTGCAGATAACTCATGTTTTCTGCTGCGGAGATACTTTACTGCACACGTGAATGTCTTAAGGAAAACCATCTCTCTTTTCTCAGATGTTTGCGTCCAGATCTATTAGAAAGTTAGAATATTACTCTACAGTTATTGTTTTATCTTTTTAACAATAGTTGATTAACTGATGCTATAACCTTCCCTGTTGATGGCACCATCTTCCACTTCTTTGGAACTGAAGAATTGCCTTCTGTTGTTTCTGTTTACTGTTGTGATTCTGGTGTACAGTGGTGAAGGTCCTTACAACGTAGCAATTTTATGCCTCGGTACGCTGATCTTCCGAGATCGTATCATGTCGTTCTTAAACAGTTTCTGGTGTATTTGCAGATTTCGGGTGTCTGTCTACTCGATTATTGTGGACTCTCCGGCCCTCATTTAAATTCAGCAGGCGAGTCACTGTACACTTTGGTGAAACAAATTTTGTTGGATTTGAGCCTTCTTTAGCAAAATAACTGTAGCACTGCATGATACCTGACTTTCTGTATTACTGAGAATTCACTCACAACAACTAGTTCAGACAGCTGTCTACAGCCGATTACTGGACTGAGTTGCTTTGCAGTTTCACACAGAACTTCTTAAGTTCTACTGATCTCCAGAGGGCAAAAATTGTGCACCTAGTGCTGCAATATAAGGATTAGGCAGAAAATTTTTCAGATCAGCTTACTAAGTAGCTTCTGCTAATTTCGTACATTTGTGTCCCACTTTTGAGGTCCATGTTGTAGGGGACAGTTTTGCAAACAGTCATACAAATTTGTCACCTGTGATCAGAACCAGTTAGTAATGACTTACTTCACGATATGAGATCTCAGGCTTTCCTGCCAAATATGCTGTATCCAAGGTTCTCGGGTGTCCAGCCGGATCCGTTTGTCGAAGTTCCACGATATTTCGGCCGATAACCGTTTCGCCATCATCAGGTGGTGCTGTTGGAATGATCTGTCTGCTCTGTGTCCGTGGTATTTATGTCTGCGGGGTCCCGAGTCGTACCCCAGTGCGGGCGGCCAGCGGGGCGACGTGTGGTGGGAGGGGTGGGGGTGGGGGAAGCTGCAGCCATGCCCGGTGGTAGGCGCAGTCCATCTCCGTCCGCCGTGGCGGAAGGATCTCGTGTCCGCTCCTGCTGTTGCTCTTTGATGTTGTTTAATAACGGTAGATACTGTCCCAGTAGGCACTTGTGGCAGTCAGGATTTTTTTTTTTTTTTTTGTCTCTTAGAATTTCACTGTGTGTCCTGTTTCAATGCAGTGTTCTGCTAGGGCCGAATGGCTGGGCCGGCGTAAGCGGGTGTTATGTTCGTGTTCTTTGCATCGGTCCTCGACTGTGCAAACTGTTTGGCTGATATAGGATTTGTCACAGCCGCACGGGATTTTGTATATGCCCGCTTTCTGCAGCCCTACGTCATCTTTTGCTGATCCTAGTAGGTCACGAATCTTTGCTGGTGGCCGGAAGACTGTGTCAATCTTGTGTCGCCTTAACAGTCTCCCTATTTTTGACGACACGTTGCCAGCAAACGGCAGAAAGGCCGGAACTTACTTTTCTTCTTCGGGTTGTTCTTCATCTCAGTTCTTGCTGCACTTCTATTGTCGAAAGGCCCTTTGTATTTGGCAGTTGCCATACCCATTCTTGCGGAACACGGTCTCCAGGTGTTTGAGCTCCATTGTCACTTTCTTTGTGCATTTTTGGGAGACCATATATCCTCGGGGCTACCACCGAATGTTGCCGAAGTCTTTTGATGTCCTTGTCCTCGAGCGCGCCATTTTTCAGAAAGGTGGCCAACCCAGCCATTCGGCCCTAGCAGAACACTGCATTGAAACCGGACACACAGCGAAATTCGAAGAGACAAAAGTCCTGACTGCCACAAGTACCTACTGGGACAGTATCTACCATTATTAAACACCATCAAAGAGCAACGGCACGAGCGGACGCGAGATCCTTCCGCCATGGCGGACGGAGATGGACTGCACCTACCACCGGGTGTGGCTGCAGCTTCCCCCACCCCTCCCACCACGCGGCAACCCGCTGGCCGCCTGCGCCGGGTTACGACTCGGGACCCCGCGGACATAAATACCACGGACACAGCACAGACAGATCATTCCGTCAGCACCACCTGATGATGGCAGAATGGTTATCCACTGAAATATCGTGGAACTTCGATGAACGGATCCGGCTGGACACCCGAGACCCTTGGATATGACTTACTTCATGTCTTCATCGAAACATGGTCCAGAAAAACATGAACGGGGATGCGTGTATAAATTGTGGGTCAACAAATCAGCTCTTTAGGAAATTGGACTTTGTCTCAACAGAAAACGCCTGCTGTACAATTGTGCCTGGGCATTATCGTGTTGGAAAGTAGTAAAACAGACTGCTGTTTAAACATACAGTGTATACCGATGCATTTGTTTTTTCCTTTTTTCTTATGTGGGGGGGGGGGGGGAGGGTGGCGGTGGTGAGGGGTGTTGTCACTGAACTGGCTGCCACTAAGTCGTGTTTGCAGAGACTGTTTGCTTTCACTTCATCTTTCTGTCACTTTTCCTCTGCTTGCAAATAACCATGTTGGATATTAGGAGCCAAAGTAGCCAGCTTTTCCTTTCTTATGCATGAATAGGTTGCTGTGTTGCTATGCGGATGAAACAGTTTATGGTTGGCTTATTACAGATATCTGTGGCATTGTTTTTTGCTTGATTTAATTAAAAAATGTTAGTGCCTTATAGTATGGCCACGAAACTCGTAGTAATGTATGCCAAAGTTGGGCTTCTGTTGTCACATCTCACATGGCAGTGGTCCCCATTGCAGATTGGCTGCCTAACAGCTTACAGGGGCAAAGGACATTTGATTTTCAGTACTACATGTAATTACTGTCCAAACTTAAAACAAAATGCTGTCATAATATACTCATTGAGTGCTATAATCCTAAGTCAAAGATTTAACATAATAATAATGAAACATTACAGTTCAAAATTATGCTCTTCTTGAGGCTGCATAACGCACAGCTCACAAATTAGCCAGACTGTACACACACACACACACACACACACACACACACACACACACACACACACACACACACACGTGTTTTCGGGTACCAGACCCCAACAGGTGTTCCCGGTGTTAACATTAATGGCGTGTTATCCACCAACACAATCACAATTGCCTAGCACTTTGCTGAGCACTATGCTCGAGCCTCTCCATTGGAGAATCACCCCCCAGCCTTTCGCACTCAAACGGCGGCTGGAATGGAAACTCCTCTCATTTGCTACACGCCACAGTGAATCCTATAACGCCCCATTTACAGAGTGGGAGCTCCTCATTTCCCTTGCATATTGCCCTTGCACATTGCCCCAACACTGCTCCTTGGCCAGATTGGGCCCACAGTCAGATGATTAAACATATCTCATGTGACTACAAGTGACATCTCCTCGTCATCTTCAACCAGATCTGGTGCGATGGCATCTTTCCCTCACAATGGTGGGAGAGCACCATCATTCTGATGCTCAAACTTGGTAAAAACCTGCTCGATGTGGATAGCTATCGGCCCATCAGCCTCACCAACATTCTTTGTAAGCTGCTGGAACATATGGTGCGTCAGCGGTTGGGTTGGGTCCTGGAGTCACGTGATCTACTGGGTCTGTGTCAGGGTGGCTTCCACCAGGGTCGCTCTACCACTGATAATCTTGTGTCTCTTGAGTCTGCCATCTGAACAGCCTTTTCCCAATGCCAACACCTGGTAGCTATCTTTTTTGATTTACAAAAAGCGTATCACATGACCTGGTGAGATCATATCCTTGCCAAATTATACGAGTGGGGTCTCCGTGCCCCACTCTCCATTTTTATCCGAAATTCCCTGTTATTTTGTACTTTCCGTGTTCAAGTTGGTGCCTCCCATAGTTCCCCCCACATACAGGAGACTGGGGTCCCACAGGGCTCTGTATCGAGTGCGTGTCTCTTTTTAGTGGCCGTTGACGGTCTAGCAGCAGCTGTAGGGCCGTCCGTCTCACCTTCTCCGTATGCAGAAGACTTCTGCATTTCGTACTGCTCCACCAGTACTGATGTTGCAGAGTGGCACCTACAGGGAGCCATCCACAAGGTGCAGTCATGGGCTCTTGCCCACAGTTCCCAGTTTTCGCCCACAGACTCATGTGCTGTGCACTTCTGTCAGCATCCAGAACTTTACCTTCGTGATGATCCTCTCACTGTAGGGGAGACATACCGATTCTTAGCACTGGTTTTTGATGCCCGATTGACTCGGCTCCCTCATCTTCGTCAGCTTAAGCAGAAGTGCTGGCAGCACCTCAATGCCCTTTGCTGCCTGAGCAACACCAACTGGGGTGCAGATCTCTCTACACTGCTGCAGCTCTACAGAGCCCTTGTCCAGTCCCGCCCCCTTCTTCAATACCGCCTCGACAATGGAAGTCTGGTTTATGGTTCGGCGGTGCCCTCGGCATTGTTTTTACTCGACCCAGTGCACCACTGAGGCATTCGCCTAGTGACAGGAGGTTTTAGGACGAGTCCTGTGACCGGCCAGTTACGTTGCACACATTTGTAGTTCTCCTGCACATCCAAATTACCATCTCCTTTTCCCACCCGTGGCGGTTCATCTCCCACATTGGCGGCTCAGGTCAGGGCTTCCAATTGCAGTTTGTGTCCGAGCCTTTCGTTCCAAACTGGAGTCCTTGCCTTTACCAACTATACTTGAGGTCCATTCACGTACACCTCTGTTGCGTACATAGTTCCACACAGTGAGCGCGTGCACAACTTTCCCACTAGAGCGTGCCCCGCTAAGCACAACAGCGCAGGCGCAGCGCTCGTACATCTCCGCAATACGAGATGGTGCTGCCATAGAGACAGAACAAATTCTGCTTCCGCCGATCTGTGTATTAATATGTAATGCAGCCAATGAGATTGCTGCTACCGTAGAACCTTTTCTCCTCACGGATCACATTCGCGCAGTGATACATGAATGCGCGAGGTATTGTAACGAGTGTACAGACCTCCGATTAGTCAGTCTGCATTTGTCTGCACCAGTCTGTATCAGTCTATAGTCAAGATTCAGTCTGTGCCTAGTAAGATTACCATATTCCTGTACATAGCCATGAAGATAAATGTATAGACACTTTTGTCAAGTATCAGAGATATATGTGAGAATAAGATTAACGTACAAAGACCAAAGGAACTTCAGACTGTCAATTGTAAATAGCATCCAGAACCAAGTTAAGTAATTTTTATGCTTGTTATTATTTTAATAAATGTGTGTGAAAAGTAATCAAGTTGGTCACCGTCAATCTGCTACTCTAAGCGTGCAAGTGACATTTCTATTGTCTGACCTAACGGCAGAAGATAAACACACTACGATAAGACCACGAGACATATTGCTGACACTCGCCTACTTCATTAGAGCGACAAGTCAAATAATCTGATGGTGTGTGTACTGGAGGTCTTACACTACGCACACCACAACCTCCACGGTGTACACCTGAGCTGTGGCTTTGCCTGGACCTTTCACATGGCCCTAAGGACTTAGTTAACCCCACGGCTCTCTGCTGCCACTTCCTCTGGATTCTTGACATGTACCGAGGACACGAAGTGGTTTACACTGACGGCTCGATGCCTGACGATCGTGTCGACTTCGCGTATGTCCGTGGAGGACATATTGAACATCATTTCTTGCCCAATGGCTGCAGTGTTTTCACTGGTGAGCTGGTGGCTTTATCTCATGCTCTTGTGCACATCTGTTCCTGCCCTGGGGAGTTGTTTCTTCTGTATACTGACTCCTTGAGCAGCCTACAAGCTATCGACCAGTGCTACCCTTGCCATCCTTTGGTAGCAATCATTCAGGAGTCCATCTAAGTTCTGGAATGGTCCAGTTGTTCAGTTGGTGTTTGTCTGGACCCCTGGTCACGTCGGAATCCCAGGCAACGAACATGCCCACAGGCTTGCCGAATGGACTATGCGGAAACCGCTTATGGAGATTGGTTTCTCTGCAACTGACCTGCATTCAGTGCTATGCCGCAAGGTTTTGCGGCTTTGGGAGACAGAATGGCATAACCTCAGCACGCACAACAAACTGCGTGTCATTAAGGAGACTACGGATACGTGGCAGTCCTCGATGCAGCCCTCTTGCAAGGACGCTGTGGTTCTCTGCCGCCTCTGCATTGGGCACGCGTGGGTGACACGTGGCTACCTCCTGCACTGTGATGACCCACCTCACTGTCGGTGAGGTTCCTGTCTGACAGTGGCCCATATCTTGGTGAGCTGTCCTTCTTTGGGTGCCGTGCAACGGACTCTTCAGATACCGGACTTGTTGCCATTAATTTTAACTGACAATGCCTCATTGGCTAATTTTGTTTTATGTTTTATATGTGCCGTGTTTTATCATTCTATATAAGGGTTTGTGCATGTCCTTTGTCCCTTTGTGTTGTGCACTCTAATGCTTTTAGGGTTGATGTTTTAATGTGTCGCAGAGGGCTGGGTTTTCCTTTTCATTCTCGTGGTCGGCCAGCCACGGTCATCTGCCCTCTTGTTTTTAGGCTTTCTACCTGTTTTCTGCTTCTCTCTGTGGTTTTCTTTTCATGTTTTGTCCGTAGTAGTGTTGGTTGTCCTTCTGTCGTTCTTCTGGTTCTTCCATTCTCCTGTTATTGTGCTGTGTAATTATTATTACAAAGAAAGCAGGTGTTGACAGATGTGAAAATTACCGAACTATCAGTTTAATAAGTCATGGCTGCAAAATACTAACGAGAATTCTTTACAGAAGAATGGAAAAACTGATAGAAGCTGACCTCGGGGAAGATCAGTTTGGATTCCGTAGAAATATTGGAACACGTGAGGCAATACTGACCCTACGGCTTATCTCAGAAGCTAGATTAAGGAAAGGCAAACCTATGTTTCTAGCATTTGTAGACTTAGAGAAAGCTTTTGACAATGTTGACTGGAATACTCTCTTTCAAATTCTAAAGGCGGCAGGGGTAAAATACAGGGAACGAAAGGCTATTTACAATTTGTATAGAAACCAAATGGCAGTTATAAGAGTTAAGGGGCATGAAAGGGAAGCAGTGGTTGGGAAGGAAGTGAGACAGGGTTGTAGCCTCTCCCCGATGTTATTCAATCTGTATATTGAGCAAGCAGTGAAGGAAACAAAAGAAAAATTCGGAGTAGGTATGAAAATCCATGGAGAAGAAATAAAAACTTTGGGGTTCGCCGATGACATTGTAATTCTGTCAGAGACAGCAAAGGACTTGGAAGAGCAGTTGAACAGAATGGATAGTGTCTTGAAAGGAGGATATAAGATGAACATCAACAAAAGCAAAACGAGGATAATGCAGTGTAGTCGAATTAAGTCGGGTGATGCTGAGGGTATTAAATTAGGAAATGAGGCACTTAAAGTAGTAAAGGAGTTTTGCTATTTGGGAAGCAAAACAACTGATGATGGTCGAAGTAGAGAGGATATCAAATGTAGACTGGCAATGGCAAGGAAAGCGTTTCTGAAGAAGAGAAATTTGTTAACATCGAGTATAGATTTAAGTGTCAGGAAGTCGTTTCTGAAAGTATTTGTATGCAATGTAGCCTTGTATGGAAGTGAAACATGGATGATAAATAGTTTAGACAAGAAGAGAATAGAAGCTTTCGAAATGTGGTACTACAGAAGAATGGTGAAGATTAGGTGGGTAGATCACATAACTAATGAGGAGGTGTTGAACGGGATTGGGGAGAAGAGAAGCCTGTGGCACAACTTGACTAGAAAAAGGGATCAGTTGGTAGGACATGTTCTGAGACATCAAGGGATCACCAATTTAGTATTGGAGGGCAGCGTGGAGGGTAAAAATCATAGAGGGAGACCGAGAGATGAATACACCAAGCAGATTCAGAAGGATGTAGGTTGCAGTACCTACTGGGAGATGAAGAAGCTTGCACAGGATAGAGTGGCGTGGAGAGCTGCATCAAACCAGTCTCAGGGCTGAAGACCACAACAACAACAAATATTTTACTGGAAACAAGGGACCAATGACCTCGCAGTTTGGTCCTTTCCAAGAAAGGAAAAAAGTCCATCGTTCATCACTTATGGCATTTTCACTGTTCTGCAGTAAAACATCCACACCAGGCATTGCATTTTAATTATTACTTCTTCACTACTAACTATATTTTCAACACTTTTGCAGACAATATCTACATATAGCACTGAACATATCTGCAAAGTTATATCATTCTACCACAGATATATTAGGAGATATTGTCGTTGATGTCTTCAGTCTGAAGACTGGTTTGATGCAGCTCTTCATACTACAGATATTCTATCCTGTGCAGGCCTCATCATCTCCAAATAACTGCAATATACAGGGTGTACATAAAGTCCGGGAACACTTTCAATTATTTATTGCACAAGAATCAAACATTGTACAGATATCGTACATACGTCATTTTGAAGAGACACTCTGAAAGTGTTTTTCATGTATACCACCACAGCGTAGTTTGGTAATTTGTCGATAGTCGGTGCTAGTCGCAAACATGGCGAGTTCAGGTGCAGAGCGAGCTTTCTGTGTGTGTAAGTTGACAAAAACAAGTGTGCTACAGCTGTTCATAGAACCAAGTACGGTAAGAAGCCAACAACAAGGAAGGCCATTTACCACTGGCACAACCAATTCATTAAGAAGGGTTGTTTGTGCCCGGCAAAGAGAAGTGGACATCGCAGTGTAAGTGAAGTGAATGTGGAGCGCGTACAAGGGGCATTCGTAAGGAGTCCAAAGAAATCAGTGCGTCGTGCATCCCATGAACTCGAAATGGCTCCAGTGACAGTGTGAAAAGTCCTGCGACAGAAGCTGTCTATGAAACCATTCGAATTGGAGCTAGTGTTTCAGCTCAATGACAATGACAAAGACAAGCATTCTGAGTTTTGTTCGCAGTTCCAACAATTGAATGAGGATGGGGATGGCACTGTTGATCGCTTAATTTTTAGCGACAAAGCCACTTTTCACACTAATGGGGAAGTGAACTGGCACAATTGTCGATTCTGGGATCCAAATCGTACACACGAATGCATTGAATTTGAGCATGATTCCCCAAAGGTAAATGTTTTTTGTGCCTTGTCAAGTCGAAAAGTGTACGGGGCATTCTTCTTGGCCAAGAGCACTATCACTGGATATTCCTACTTGGATGTGCTGCAGCAATGGCTGATGCCTCAAATTCAATTGGACTCTCCATTCGTCTTTCAGCTGGATGGGGCTCTACCCCAGTTTCATCGTGAAGTTCGTGGGTACCTGAACACGGAGCTGTCGTATCAATGGATCGGCCTTGCTGTAGAAGGGGACAGATGTTTCATGAAATGGCCTCCCCGATCGCCAGATCTCACTCCGTGTGACTTTTTTCTGTGGGGACACATTAAAGATCTGGTGTATGTACCGCCTCTACCACGTGATGTAGCAGAGCTCCGGGAGAGAATACGGGAAGCGACTGCCGCAGTCAACAATGACGTGCTGGGATGGGTATGGCAAGAATTTGATCACCGTATTGATGTCTGCCGGGCCACTCACGGTTCGCACATCGACTGTACAATGTTTAGTTCTTGTGCAATAAATCATTGAAAGTGTTCCCGGACTTTATGTACACCCTGCACATCCATTTGACATCTACACCTACACAACTGCTCTGCAATTCACAATTAAGTGCCTGGCAGAGCTTCCGTAGAACCACACTTAAGCTACTTCTCTACCATTCCACTCTCAAACAGTGTGCAGAAATAACAAACACCTAAGTCTTTCTGTGTGAGCTCTGCTTTCTCTTATTTTATTATGATTTTACCCCCAATAGTTCCCTCCAGTACTAAACCGGTGATTGCTTGATTTTTCAGAATGTGTCCTATCAACAAGTGAGTTCTTTTAGTCAAGTTATGCCACAGATTTCTTTTTTCCTTAGTTCTGTTCAGCACCTTTTCATTAGTTATATGATCTATCCATCTGATCTTCAGCAATCTTCTGTAGCACCACATTTCAACTTCCTGACACTTAAATACATTTTTCATGTCAACAAATTTCTCTTCTTAAGAAACTCTGTTCATGCAATTACCAGTCTACAGTTTATATCCTCTCTACTTAAGCCGTCATCAGCAAAACTCATCTTCTACTTTTAGCGTCTCGTTTCCTAATCTAATTCCCTTGGCATCCCCTGATTTAATTTGACTACATTCTACATCTACATCTACATCTACATTTATACTCTGCAAGCCACCCAATGGTGTGTGGCAGAGGGCACTTTACGTGCCACTGTCATTACCTCCCTTTTCTGTTCCAGTCGCTTATGGTTTGTGGGAAGAACGACTGCCTCAAAGCCTCTGTGCATGCTCGAATCTCTCTAATTTTACATTCGTGATCTCCTCAGGGGGGTATAAGTAGGGGGAAGCAATATATTCGATACCTCATCCAGAAACGCACCCTCTCGAAAACTGGACAGCAAGCTACACTGTGATGCAGAGCGCCTCTCTTGCAGAGTCTGCAACTTCAGTTTGCTAAACATCTCCGTAATGCTATCACGCTTACCAAATAACCCTGTGATGAAACGCGCCGCTCTTCTTTGGATCTTCTCTATCTCCTCCGTCAACCCGACCTGGTATGGTTCCCACACTGATGAACAATAATCAAATATAGGTCGAACGAGTGTTTTGTAAGCCACCTCCTTTGTTGATGGACTACATTTTCTAAGGACTCTCCCAATGAATCTCAACCTGGTACCCGCCTTACCAACAATTAATTTTATATGATCATTCCACTTCAAATCGTTCTGCACGCATACTCTCAGATATTTTACAGAAGTAACTGCTACCAGTGTTTGTTCCGCTATCATATAATCATACATTGCCTTTGTTTTACTTTTTATCTTATCTTCTCTTTATAAGACACTATCCACTCAGTTCAACTACTCTTATAAGTTCTTTGTTGCCTCAAAGTATTATTTCTTCTCCCTGAAGTTTAATTCTGTTGTGTTGGCAGAAGAGCCAACACCATGTTACTAGGGGAGGCCGAAATGAATGCGTTGTAGCTCACACAGGCTGGCGTGAGGAGGGAAGAACTATAGTGATGTGAGGTCTGGAACATGACAAGGAATGAGAATTCAGAAAGCGGACAAATGATGAACGTCGCTCTTGACGGTACATGATTCACAATGTCAATATCAATAGTAACTGAATATGGCGCCTTGCTAGGTCGTAGCAAATGACTTAGCTGAAGGCTATGCTAACTATCGTCTCTGCAAATGAGAGCGTATGTAGACTGTGAACCATCGCTAGCAAAGTCGGCTGTACAACTGGGGCGAGTGCTAGGGAGTCTCTCTAGACCTGCCGTGTGGCGGCGCTTGGGCTGCAATCACTGATAGTGGGGCCACGCGGGTCTGACATATACTAACGGACTGCGGCCGATTTAAAGGCTACCACCTAGCAAGTGTGGTGTCTGGCAGTGACACCACAAATTCCTACTCCAATTCTGTAGTTTTCTTTACTGATGGTTCAGTGTAGAGACTGAATAACATCGGGGATAGGCTAAAACCCTGTCTCCCTCTCTTTTCGTGCCTCACAATTCATAACTGCCACCTGGTGTCTGTACAAGTTGTGTACAACCTTTTGCTCCTGATGTTACACCTGCTACCTCCAGAAGTTCAAAGAATGTATCCCAATTAACATTGTCAAAAGCTGTCTGCAACTCTACAAAAGCTATAAGTGTAAGCTTGCCTTTCCTTAATCTATCTTCGAAGGTAAGTCATAAAATCAATATTGCATTGGGCATATCTACATTTCTCTGGAATCCAAAAATATGTTCCCCGAGGTTGAGTTCTACCAGTTTTTCCATTCATCTGAAAAGAATTTGTGCTAGTATTTTGCAACTACAACTTATGAAACTGTCAGCATTTGATTTCTTTCGAATTGGAATTATTATATTTGTCTTGAAGTCTGAGGGCACTTTACCTGGCTCATATATCTTATGTACTAGGTGGAATAGTTTTGTTATAGTTGGCTCTCCCTAGGATATCATTAGTTCAGAGGGAATGTTGTCTATTCCAGGGGCCTTGTTTCCAATTAAGCCTTTCAGTGCTCTGTCAAATTCTTCTAGCAGTATCGCATGATATCTCCCACCTCATCTACATCTGTATCCTCTGCTTTACCGTAATATCGCCTTCAAGTTCATTTCCCTTGTGTAGACCTTTTGCATACTCCTTCCACCATTCACCTTTCCCTTTTTGCTTAGGACTGGTTTTCCATTTGACCTGTTGTTACTTGTACAGATGCATTCCTTTTCTGAAAATGTCTTTCTAACTTTCCTTCAGGTGGTATCTATCTTTCACCTGGTTTTATATACTTCTGTATCCTTGCATTTGTCTTCAAACAATTCCTGCTTAGCCATTTTGGATTTTCTGTTAATCTCATTTTTTAGATGTTTGTACTCCTGTTCAGTTACTTCATTTGCTGGATTTTTATATTTTCTCCTTTTGTCAACTGAATTAAACATATCTTGTGATATCCAGAGAGATATTTAATCATAAGCACTGAGATATGTGAAAAACTGCCTTTTGCTTAAAACGGAAAAAAGTTATCCAAACAGTACTCCTCCAGTGTTTGATAATTAGAACAATCAGTGACTTTCAGCATACTTCAAACATTATTTTAAACCTTTTCTAAACTTTTTCTTGTTTACCTGCTGAACATTACATATTTAACACATTAACTCATATGTAATCAGACATTTGATACTGTTTTTGTACACAATACTTTGTTTCTCAAAATAACGGGTGTTGCATTGGTATCATATTACAGCTTAAAACAACTCAATAAAAACCATTAAATAAACCGTAATGGACCTAAATGAACCTTTTGGATAGTAAGCATTTATTCCAGTTATCACTGTCATTACAAAAGATTCCTTCTGAATGCGGGAAATTCCACTAATATATTTCCATTCTAATCCACTGAGCTTTTTCCCAGTAACTACTTTGTCTCAATGTATGAGGGGGGACCCAAAACAAACTGGATTGTTGTCATAAAAAATTTATTGATGAACCTTTTTACAAAATTACTTCAGTCACCTTCAAAATACTCTCCATTGCATGTGATGCACTTGTCAAGTCTCTTTTCCACTGTTGTAAGCAGGTTTGCAACTCTTAAAGTTTGATATTGTCCAGTGCCCTTTTCGAAGCTGTTTTTACTGCCTCCACATCGTCATAACATTCCCCTTTTGGCGTTTTTTTCATTCGTGGAAATTGGAATAAGACGCACGGGGCTAGGTCCTGCGAATACAGAGCATGGGGAACGACAGACCACCTCTGAGATGCCAAATAGCGGGTAACTAGTAAGGCCGTGTGTGCTGGAGCGTTGTCGTGATGCAGAAACTAGTCACCCGATCGCCAAAGTTCTGGGCGTTTCCTCCTCACATCCTCTCGCAGACGTCTTAAAACATCCAAGTAAAAGTGCTGGTTAACAGTCTGGCCAGGTTGTACCAATTCCCGATGCACAATTCCATGAACATCACAAAAGACAATGATCATTGTCTTCATATTTAACCTCACTTGCCTTGCTTTTTTTGGTCTGGGAGAAATGGGAGTCCTCCACTGGCTTGACGCTTGCTTGATTTCTGGGTCATACCTGTAACACCAACTTTCATCCCCTGTAATGACTTTGTTCAAGAAATTTGGATCACTTGCAATCTCTGTTTTCAAGTCCTGACACACATTCATGTGGATGGGTTTTTGCTCCTGTGTGAGAAGGCGTGGAACAAATTTAGCAGCAACACGTCTCGTCTGCAAATCCTCACTCAAAATCCGCTGGCACGAGCTCCAACTGTTTCCTGTCTCTGCTGAAATTTGGTCAATCGTTTGGCGACGATCCTCTTCGATCTTTTGACGGGCCTTTTCAATGTTCTCCTCATTTCGCGATGTCGAAGGGTGTCCAGAACGAGCTCGGTCTTCAACACACATCTCACCACGTTTAAAGGCCCAAACCACTCGAAAACCTGTGTGCGGCTCATAGCGTCCTCTGGAAAGCTTCCTGAAGCATTTGGTGTGTCTCTGTCACAGTTTTTTTAAGCAGGAAACAAAATTTCACACACTCTCTTTGTTCTTTTAAAGTTGTCGTAACGACTTTGCAGAGGTAACCTGCTAACAGTCAGAGAAACACAATACCGCACTTGCACGTACAGCTCTACACTGACGCCGTCTGCACAGCTGTTTCGTGAAGGTCTCTACTAACACCATCTAGCGTGAGAACCCTGCACTATGTCTACGAGTGGCAGCGCCCTCGGAGTCAGGTTTATTTTGGGTCCCTCCTCATATGTACGATTACTGGGGTGGCACATAGTCAATTAACAACAAGGAAAAAAGAGTAGAGATTAGTTGTTCTGAAATGTAGGCCATTCAGCGTGTTTTCTGGGATCGAAAAAGACACACGGTGGTACAAGCAGCTGTGACATTGACAATACGAATCAACTTTGGAGTCATCAGAAGGGAGGAAACTTGTTTGTAGTGAATAGCAGCCTTCTGTTAGCTGACAAGAAGTCAGTTTGGTGAGTGTGGATGATGTGGGTGCTTTCCTTTTATTCATCACAATTACTGTCTTCGTTTGTGGCCGTCTATTTTGTTGCTGCGCAACTTCTGTTGCTGGAAATTGGTTAGGTGCTTCAGAAGAGACAGGAAGCTTCTGTTTGAACAACCATTAATAGTGCTCCTTTTGTTTCAGTGTATCCCACTCCTTAGCTCGTAAGTGTTACTATACTACAGGAACTGTGCGGTTGCAGACGGTGATGGATTTGGTCGAGCAATGCTCCAGGATACAGACGCTGAGGGCATCTGACGAACTGCTGAAGACCGAGAGAGCTTCAGTGGCAGTATCTCGACTACAGCACCTCCGTGTGCTGCGTCTGCAAGAGACACACGTATTCAATATTCGTGTCGTGCGTCCCTTTGTGCTGAGACCTCTGGCTGACGGGTGCCCCCGACTAGTAGAGATTGACTTCGGGCATTTGTTTGTCAGTATGGATGATCTGAAGTACTTTCTGAATGCCAAGAAGAACACCCTCAAGTCCTTACGAATAAAGTGGTCAATGGATGGAACGAGGTGAGTGCTATTACCTCTCCTCATACGATTGTATGTTCAATATTTTCACACTACATAATAGCCATTTGGCTTATTTCACGCTTACATATGCATAGGGACAAGAGATACAAAAGGTTAAGAAGACATCTAATTATTACTATAGTGCTTTTAGGATAGGTGTAGTTCAGTAAACATATCTACGTCTTCAAACATCTTCTGTCATGTTTTTTACGAAATTACTTCCACTCGTAGCTAATAGTGCCATTGTATTTAAGGGTTGTGCCCAATTCAGTTCTGTGCGATTGAGCAGTACCCGGCAGAACTGTCTCACTCGCACGTGCCACTGTCGATTGATTGTGTACACACAGCCTGTAGAAGAGGAAGTTTTTCAAACGTGCTTCCCTTGGTGCACAATTCTGGGCCCATTACTTTTCCGTTTACATCTGCAATATTCTGTCATCATTTATTTCCATTCTACTTTTTGCTGCTCATTATTGAAACTTAGCAACTCATATGCGAGGGAACTGTGCCTGCTACAGCGCGAGCTTGTAGTGGAATGTATACTTTGGTACTACATAATTTTATTGTGAAACAGTTGCCAAAAATGGCTTTCTACTGCAGCTCGCATATGAAAGTGTGACCGTGTGAATGTTACACTAAACTCACGAAAATAAATACAGTAAAATCCTGTTTTACACATTCTCACATTTTACATTTTCCTGCTTTTCATGTTCATTTTTGTCGGTGCCACCAGGAGTCACATTCTCTCAATTCAGTATTTTCCTGTTGTTAATGATTTTGTGTTACAACATTTCCCACATTTTAAGTTTTCTTTAACATTATCACAACCTTTAACATTGTTTTTCATACAGATATCTGCAAAAAGTGCATTGTATTCCTGCTCAGTCAACCTCGGAACAAAGCAGAAAATGCAGACTATACACGAAGTTAATAATCATGTAACACAGTGTTAGCATAGTAAGCAAGATTTTCATTGTCATCATGTTGGGTCACAGCCACCTGTATTATAGGTTCGCAGCGTTTGGAAGGGTCGGAGAGTATGCTGATCGTGATCTGACAATAGTAGCAAGCTTCCTTCTGCACATCGTCTTGTATTTCTACAGCTTTGATTTAATTTCAGTTATTCATACAAACGAGACACCACTTTTGAAGATATGAAGATGGAATCTGTTCTTTCAGACATTTCCAATAGAACAGATACCATCTTCATATCGTTTAAGGCTAACTGGCTGATGACCTCCTTCAGTGGGGATGCACACAATTTGCCTGAACTCTTACGTTGGATTGTCTACTGCGAGTAATGGGTATAACGGCAGGGGCACTACGAATGTAGAGTGTGGACTTTAAGTTGAGGTTGTGGTTCTCACGGGGAGACTGCCAGCAATAAATTCGTGCAGTCACACTATCCTCTGTGCCCTCGGTGGCTCAGTTGGATAGAGTGGCGGCCACGTAAGCAGGAGATCCCGGGTACGAGTCCCGGTTGGGGCACACATTTTCAACTGTACCCGTTGATATATATCAACGCCCATAAGCAGATAATGTTATTGATTTAACTGTAATTTCACTTTTGAAAACTATATAATGAGCTTTCACAAATTGTTGTTTCTTGAGTGTAAAATACACTAATCCGTAGTAGGCATGCAGTCTTACGGCAATACGACTTCACGTCAGACACAAGTATTCCTCCTCGAGATGCTCCATAACATTACGAATTACATCCTCTTCCTTGCCCAGGATGTCCCTGAACCAAGTGACCTCCTTGTTGACAACAAGCTGTAGATTTTGTGTCTGTTGTTCTCCATTTATGAAAGACTCCCAACATTAGTGTTTCAACCAGTATTGTGTTACAAGTTTTATTTACCACAGTTTTATTACGATTAACAGTAATAAGTCTCACACTGTAATGTGAATGCTTTTTTAATGTGGTTTCATGAAAGAGTACAGCAAATTGCTGTTAGAAAGAAACAAAAACAATTATTTCAGTTTTTTTTAAATATGCAAATTTTAAATCATTATAATTTCTTATTTTGAACAATATATAGAGAATGACAGTGAGATAAATTTATTCATTTTTACTTGTTGTGTTTCCAGTGCTTTCCTGTATTTTGCACTTTCCAGCATCTTAAACTTTTTTTTTGTGTCATTCCATTGAAAATTGTAAGCAGGGGTTTAACTGTATGTCAAGAGCTGATTCCACCACTTGGGTGTAAAAATTCAGTATACTACAGTTCAGTTATATACTTCAGAGTCTTTTTGTCTCTGATACATTAACTACTGTCCACAATTAAGCATTATTAAGACCACTGTGGCCTGGACTGCCATTGTTTCATTGTTATGCACACACAAAAAGACACAAAACTATATAAAATAACTCCCTCTGGAATATGCACACAAAATCAACAATTAAATTCAGTAAAGAATTTTCCATAGATAGTGTTCAGTGAACACATGTATTTGCAGTGATGGTTGATAACACTGACACATGGGGCAACAATATCTGAACAAAATAAACCTCACGCTTGGGGGGGGGGGGGGGGGGGGGGGGAGAAAGAGAGAGAAGAAAACCATAAACACCTTTTGTTCATGGATTCACGTCAGCATAAATGTATATTTCATATCTTGCAATGATACATTGAACTCACAAAAATTTAATTAAATTATTTAGATAAATACCGATATAAGATGACAGATGGTCGTAATATGACTGTATAATAATAGTGATAGTGGTAGCGGCAGCAGCAACAGCAACAATAACTCGTGGTCTTGGCTATTATCCAGTAGTGAGGAACAGATATCAAGCAGAGGTACAAGCTTCACACTGAAACACAAACTTACTGCAAACACTGCGTTCTCAGATTAAGATTTGTAAAGCTGCATAGTGGTGAACTTTCAAACTGATCAGGCTCTAACTGAACTACAGAAATCAGTTAAACATTAGCACAGTTGCCATGTCACAGAAGAAGCTGCCCTTGCTTCCAGTTTTGTCTTACAAATTCTCCAATACTAGCGTGGTTATTTTACCAGGGTGTATATGTGGACAAGGAAAAATAATTCCCGGGTAAAAATACACTTTCTCCCACGTGAAAATACGCTTTTTCTGTGTTAAGTGACACTAAACTCTTCCTCGGCACTGTAAAACTCATCAATTCTTTGAATGTTTATGGTTTTATATATGGATGTAAAATTTCCCGCCACTTTAGGAAACTAAACTCGGAGGGGGAAAAAACGTTTTGAATGACCTTTGATGTGCACTAACATGTACGCTGCATAGTTCCGTATTACGAAGGTATAAATTTGAATTCCACCATACACCACATGTCACTTTCCGAAGCATTGAAATCGAGATTGCGATGCGCTTTTGTAAGCCAGTCATAGTTCATGTCCCGTGATCTCACCACCTGATGACAGCATAGGACACGTGATGTAGTCAGCCAATAGCAAAATCACTCTTAAGTAGTGCAAACACACAAATAAGAAAAGTTAGTGGTTTAAATTAATATACATAGCATTCACATATAATGTTGGTCTCAAAGATTAATAAGCTGGAAGAGAAGCTAAGCTTCCACATACAATGTTGATCTTTTTTGCGTGTGTAACACTTAAAGATACAGCATACAAATGTGCCAGCAAATTTTTAATAACTTCATTTCAAATAAAGCAGAAAAGATTAATGAAAGCCAAACCTCGTTAGCAAACCAACAAAAATAACTTCATTGTTCTGCAAGGCAATTAATGCTTGACTGTCAGGAAGGTGGAAATAAAATATAAAACTAATAACATATTTTAGCCTTCTGTAATCATGGGAACGTATTTTAATTCATTTAATAACTCCCGGCCGCAAAAATCCATTTGTTATCATTTAACGTGAGAACAATAAATGAAGAGGAAACAACAGAATGACTGAACTTAAACACAGTTCACGTGGATACGACCCATATACCCACCACAACTCAGACTACTCCGGGCATCAGCACCAGATTTACTATATTTCTGGTGCAATATTAAGTAGTGGCACCCAGCCATACTTCCGTAACCAGAAACGAAAGAAGATACTACTCATACAAGAATCAACTGTGCATGCACAAGAGACCGCCCGCAACTGCTCAAACGAATCTAATTTAAACAGTTGTCATACGTCACGCTCATCGGAAGCAATTTGTTGTTACGAAGCCTTTGACACACTTTGCTGTTGGCAGATCCTTGTATGAGGACTGTGTTTTGTTGTTGTATATGGTGCATTTCGTTTGCAACTTAAGTTTTCTTCTTCTTTTTTTTTTTTTAAGTTTATGTTTTGTTGCTGCAGTATTATTCTGCAGTAGTGGGATACAGTAATATCCTATGTTTGAGCATTGGTTCTTACCAGTCAAAATCACAAAAATTTAACTGAAAACTAAAACAATGAAATATTCCCAGAATTCTAAACAATTCCCGGGGTTTTCCTGGTTTTCTCCCGGATGAAAAAATTCCCGGGTTTTTACCAGATCTCCCGTTTTTCCTGGGTCATATACACCCTGTTTACGTGCCCAGGTTATCATCTCGGTACTGCCTGTTGACAAGTGCCCAGCATTTGATCGCACACCCACTCATATTCGAAGATAGTGCGGAGCATCTCTTCCACTGTGGCTAGTCAGTCCTCGCCTCGTACAGGACAGTCATTTTCGAGGACTACAGTGGGTGGGACTACAGTGCCAAAAAACAAGGTTATTCAAAAAGGAGTGGCATATTTCTGGAATTAATCTTTTACAAAATATAAAGGATAGAAATGCAACTCCAGTGTTCCTAGACAGAGAAAAGTGGAAACTTTTGATTAGTTCACACAGAAGATCAAGTGAAGGTGCATTGCTGCTGTTGCCCATTTGTAGGAAAATGGAGGCACCACAGGGGCATTCATTTTTTGTGCTGCTGCAGTTAGCAAAATTAGTCCATTTCTAATGTTTTTGAAGACTAAGAGTGTGTGAAGTGTGTGTGAAAACTCCCCACTTCTCTTACACGAGTCGACTTACTTGGGAATGCGCAGCTGATCTTCTTCTCTGGACAACTGGCTTCTGGAATCTCTATAAACTTCTTATCCGAAGAATGATGCTAGTTACAGGAGCCTTAAAGACTCTCTCTCTACTTGCGAAATAATTAGGTACTCGAAGAATACTTTTAGTTCGCTGTCGGTATATTTCAAATTTCGTAAAGAACACATTGCCATTTCTCACATAAATATTTGACTTCTTGTAAGCCACCTGTGATGCCTCACATTTGACACAATTAAGACACATTTACTACAGAGTTGGTTTAACAACCATAGAAATCATAAACAAATCTTGCTTCTAGTCTGTGTTAAAAGTTACTAAAAATCTTTTTCGACTCAATTGTTCTTTTGTCACTAACAATAGTCACAGTTGCAAAACAGCACAGAATAACACAGAAGTTGCTCGGTGCTGCCGTGTGGTTTCATTACGACTACCGTGTATCGACCGACAAGTACTTGCCGGTGTCGTTCGACCGCTGTGTCTACAGTCTTCTCACGATAAACTTCTGACCTGCACACACAGACAGGTGACACGCAGTATGTAGTTTTCCTTTCTCCCCACTCACATCTAAAATATCGTGTCTTCTAGGCGGTGGAAGGCCGAGTGGTTCTAGAATTTACACAAAAATTCTCAAAGCACTACGTATCGCCCCTTTCAGATCGAACACATGATATTTTATTCAATCGTTATGTACATTAATATCACACGTAATAACAATTCACATTTCAACAGTATACATTTTTTTCTTTTAATAATCGTGAGGACTATATATATATTTTTTCCTTTTTTTTCTTCTGTATTTCCAATCGTAAACTCCAGGTGTTCATGACACATGAGTAACCTACTTTCTGTTCTCACCTTTTGTACTACCTTTCCTAAGTATGTACTAATTGTAGTATTTTTGTGTAGTTTGGAGGAACTCTGGGCAAAATGAAAGTGTTCTTCTGACACACGTAAACTTCCATAAAATGTAATAATGCTAGTTGTGCATAGAATTCAAACTTACCAGAATAATTCCTATAAAATGTGTGACTTCTGTCACAATACTGTCCCCTTCTCCTAGGATCAGTACCTATACGTTGCATGTGGGTTGACCTTCGAGAGCACTTCCTCTTTCCATTCTGGTGTGTATGCCCCTTTATAAAACATTCCTATTTTTCAGGCCACAGGTCATCCTATCTCCATATAGGTGCACCTGCCCTGTATACTTACAAAATGCAGGGTACACCCCCCCTTATCCTTTCTGAGTAGGCCTCATGGTTCATTACCCTCATATACATTTCTATGTATACTATAATTAAATATTTTCTGTTAAGCTACAAATCTATTTTACACTTCACATTCGCTTTTGTAATACACCATTTAATCCCTGGAGTCCACCTCCACCTCTCAACTCCTATATCCTTATTATATACTATGTTTGTGTATAAATGTAATTTTGTGTGTATGTAGATGTGTATTTGTGTAGTCTGATTCTTCAGCCTTCTTATCTGAAGATAAGGTTATTGGAAACCACGGGAACCAGGAAGGACTTCTGTGATAGAAGTAGATGAATATGGAAAGAGGGAAAAATTAGGTAGGTCCTCAGATGAGAAGTAAGAAAGGAAATAAATGGAAATGGTTGCTAAGATTGGAGAAGAGAAAGAAGAAATCCGCAAAGACAGGAAACCCTTACACCTCCCCTCCCCAGGATCCCTACCCCTCAGATACTTGAGTGAGATGCCGGAGGAGGTTTGGTGTTAAATCGTCTCCTACAGAACAGACATTCCCACCTTCACCCTCAAGGTCCTCAAAGGAAATCTTAGCAACCTTATGAACACCCAGCTAATGGTAAAGAATCAGTCACACTTGTTTGTGAGGGTTGTATGAAAGGTGTGGTGTGTGTTTTGTGTTAGTCACGATTTATGTGTTCTCATAAACCACGCTTTTATCTACAATACCCAACCCTCCCATCTACATCGCATCTTATAAAAGGTATAAAATATTCTGTACAAAATAGAAAATTATACCCTACAGTCTAACAATCATTCAGTTTGGCACGTTATATTACATTTTCCACAGACATAATAGTCTTATTCTGTTTATTTCATGTCTAGAGATCACTTTCTTTCGTATCCCATGATTCTCCTAAGTTGTAGTCATATCCAGTTTTCTAGGTAATAAGATTGTAGGATAGTTTAAGATTTTAGGAATAGATGACAATAGTTTAAGATCTAAAGGGAATTCAGTGGGAGAAAACTATTTTGGAAGAAACAACAAAAACAACTCTGGATCTGACGGTCGTCACTCCGCCTGTCAACTCAGAATGTTAACATCCCTGGGGGATATATGACTCCACCCGGGTCCCATCAATCTGACATTAACTTTTCTTGTGCACTGGCGGACCAGTATTTCTCTTTAAACTTCTTTTGAAAGTCTCCCCACTGCAAATCAGTCACCACTTCACTAGTCAACACAACATAGGGTGAAGTTCCTCATTTTTCTACTTGTTCCTGGAAAAGTTTGACTTCTTCCAGAGTTTGTCTATACCTTTCCCGGTATCAGTAAGTTCGGAAGAAGCCATAGGCGATGCATTCCTGAATGTTATTCTCTCAGTGAGATTCCAATCTATAATTTCTTCTATCTGTTCCTCCAGACTACTTACATGATATCAGCACTTGCTGTATTCTCTTTGAAGCTTCTTTCTACACTGTCTACTCACTTACTTACACCATTAATTTGCAATTGAGTGGCAGGCATTAATTTGCTATGCTTATCAACGCTCTCTTTCAAAGTATGTCATCCCTACTTTACAGCATTAAACTTAGCATTGCATACATTTTCAAATTATGGTAACTTTTCATTGATTTCTGATTCTACAGTATTACATTTTTTCTCAATATCAATTTCTAAAATTTGCTAAATCTTGTAACTGATCATTCTCTTTCTGACTAAAGTCAGTGAACAGTTGATTTACATGAATGTCCAAGGAATTGGTTAATGCTTTCTTTAGGTCTAATTTCAAATCCTCTCCTTTACTATTCAAGGTTTCAAATTCAGTCTTTAAAACATCCACACCTTCTCATAGATTACTGAATTCTTTGCTCTGTGCATCAACTTCAGCATTCAACAAATTTGAGAGTCTAATGAGCCTAGTTCTTTACTTAAAGCTTCACTCTAGGCATCTATTTTTTCACTTAAAGTCACACTTAAAGTAGCATTTTGAGCTTTGATTAGATTTACTATCTAAGACCAGTCTGGCCCTCCTTTACTAATTTTCATAGCCATGACTGGTTCTCAAGTTTCCCCAACTTGCTGTTCCTGATCCATAATTTAACAAGCTTTAGACCTTGTGAGCATCTAAAAATTAACTTTTATTATAATAACTACACTAATAGAGTTCATTCAACAGTTTATATCACGTTGTATTAAAACAATGAAGTTCTGTTTTGCACTCACTCGGCACAGAATTTGGGCTGCGTCGATGAGCGGACATGTAATCATCCCCAGTGAACAGCAACTGGTGCCATGGTGTCGGCTGTTGGTTTCCACGTCTGCATCCCCTCAATGTGTGTGAGAGCTATCCACTCCCTGCACCAGATCTTCTTAGTCAAAGTGATCTCGGTGTATTTCTTCTTAGAGAAACACACTGGAACTTCACTATTTCTCAATTCAAATTTTTTCTCTTTTGAGTACTCAAGCACGTCCCTGAGTCTCGGAGCAAATCCTTTATCTGGTTTGGTTTAGTTGCTATGGTAACATACAACATCCACTTTTCTCGTTTTTTGGTCTTAAAATTCCCGTGTTTTTGTGTCCTTTTTCACTGGTCGCCATGTTCTAACATTTTGTGACAACTTTTTTAATAGGCCTTCTCTTCTAAAACTGTGCTCTTTCAGCAACACCATCGGTATATTTGGACTCCGTGCACAAGAACAAATTCACACTTTCAATATAAACATTAGACTTCTTGTAAGTCACCTGTGTTGTCTTAAATTAGACACAATTAAGACACATTTACTACAGAGTTGGTTTAACAATGACAGAAATCGTAACCGTGTCTTGCCTCTAGCAAGTCTGTGTTAAAAGTCACTAAATATCTGTTCCACGCAATTGTTCTTTCGTCACTAACAATAGTCACAGTTACAAAACAGCACAGAATAACACAGAAGTTCCTCGGTGCTGCCGTGTGCTTTCATTACGACTTCTGTCTACCGACTGAACAAGTACTTGCTGGTGCCATTCATTTGCCGTGTCTACAGTCTTCTCGTGGTAAACTTCGGACCTGCACACAAAGACAGGTGACGCTTAGTAGATGGGGTTCCTTTCTCCCCACTCACATCTAAAATATCATGTGTTCGAGTTGGTGGAATTCCGAGAGGTTCTAGAATTTACGCTAAAATTCTCAAAGCACTACACATTGTTTGTGACAGGCATGTATTTTGATAAAAATTTGACAGAGAGCTGCCTGCTGGTAAACAAATGTATGAGTACCATTGAAAATCACAGAAAATGGGTGCATCTGCAAATGGAAAAGTGTGCGTCATCCTTGCACACAGAGTGAAGATGTCAAAGGTATCTGTGCAACTTACAAAAGGCACCCTAGGAAATCCATGACATGAGCAAGCAGTAAACTTAAGACCCTTCAACTAGAGATATGGTGAGTTAGGAAACTGTCTGCATCAGAAATTGTATACACCAGAATTGTTGCAAGCATTCCATTCTGATGACCACACCAAAAGATTTGAATTTTGCACAGAAATTCTAGAGGAAATGGAAGAGGATATTTTTTTCTGAACAATTATATTTTTCGTATGAATCCACTTTTCATCTTTCTGGTACAGTTGCTCGACATAATGCTAGATTTAGATTTTGGGAGAGCGAAAATCCTATGGTAGTAGTTCAGCACAAATGAGACTCACCAAAAGTGAAAGTCTTCTGTTTAGTTGCCATAAACAAAGTTTACGAAGCGTTCCCCCCCCCCCCCCCCCCCCCCCCCCCCCCCTCCCACCTTTTTTTAAAATTGAGCACTGTTGTAGGAATCTTGTATCCAGATATGATAGAAAACTGGCTGTTTCCTCAACTTAAAAGTGATTCATGTAAAGTCGTCCTCTCATAAGGTGGCGCATGATTCTTCTACAACCGTGTTCGATGTCACTGAATAACATCACTCTAGGATGCTGGTTGAAGGACGAGGAGTGGATGATCAGTTTATCAGCAGCCACCAGACTTTATGGCCCTGCAATTTTTATGCATTGGTCTACACAAGACAGTCCTTTCGCCCTACATATGCCTACTACTCTCTAAGATGTGAAATTGTTGAAGGTGTGAATTCGATAGAGACCAGCTCATTGGTCTGTGGGCAGAAATGAGCCTTCATTTTGATGTAACAAATGGTGCTCACATTGAATGAGTGCATAACTGTTGGAACATTGAAATCTAAACCTTTTCCTGTCTCAGGATCATTGAAATTGTGTTTGTACTGTTTGTAGTTTGTGAGAAATACTTTTTTTTAAATCTGCTCCTTCTTTTTGAATAACTAAGTATGTGTTTCTTCAGTTAAAACTTTTGAGGTGAAAGAGCCTACCAATCATAGATTTACCTCTGAAGATACCTCCCACAGTTGGAAACGAAACGTCAAACAATAGTTTTACATGTCGAACACAGCCTTTCGTCGTTGACGTTTCGACTTAGGTACGTCTACATCTACATCCGTACTCTGCAAGCCACCTGACAGTGTGTGGCGGAGGGTACTTTGAGTACCTTTATCGGTTCTCCCTTCTAAACACTGGCTTTGAAACCTGTGTTGTATGGTCTGTATGTATTGTTAACAAAGATATTTTATACAAAGAATTTCATTTTGGCAGTATATTCTCATGACCATTTGCCTATATACATCAAGAGTAATTTAAGTTGGTACTGAGTTGCAGGAGCAGTCAACAGATGGCAGCCACAAACTTGTCAGGTGTTGCATATACGTCATAAAAATTGAATCCTGACTTTGTAAAGTCATAAAAGTGCTATTTATGTTGAAGCCTTAGGAGCATTAAAAACTGTCCTCTGAAAACGCTATTTTGTACCCAACAGAATTGCAAATACCTAGTGCCCTGACACTCATCATTGTGTCTAATGTAAAGCAATACAATTTGTCACTCACAGGTATAATTTCGATGCAAATTAATGTGGTGATAGTATTAATGTTATCATATTTCAGTGGCAAGTGATGTAAATGTGACAGTTGAACATGGAAATGTTACAAATAGAGGATTAGAACCATTAATTTGGAATTGGAATATAAGGTACACTGTTTTTTTGGTCTTCTGAAATGTGACTGAAGATTAATAATTCTCACGAGCCCCATTTCTGTTGTTACACAGGTGCCTCTTATCGTTGCTGCCAGTATATGCTGACAGCTTGGAATGTCTGGAACTTTACGAGTACGACATAGCCCACGACTTAGCCAGAGAGGCATTCACTACTGTCGGAAGCTTAAGGAACTTGCAGGAACTCTGGATGTCCGTCCCCGATCAAGTACCACCCGGAGCAGCTGCTCTGGCTTTTACGTAAGTCGTGTGTCGAACACGTAGAGTTGTCATGAATGTGTGCAGTATTGTGTTGGAGTTGCAGTTTAAAGAGGAGGTGAGAGAAGCAGAGAAGGAAAACGGCTACTGTATTTACTCGAATCTAAGCCGAATTCAAATTTAAACCACACCTGAAAAATGAGACTCTAAATCGAGGGAAAAAAATTTTCCCGAATCTAAGCCGCACCTGAAATTTGAGACTCGAATTGTTAGGGGGGAGAAAAGTTTTAAGCCGCACCTCCACATCGAAACAAAGTCAGTCCATTGTAATATGAGACATAATTTAGGTCGAATGAATGACGATACGGCTACAGTAGTTTGGTTCGAGTCGTAAGTTTAGCAATTAAGCTTTACCAGGTAGCCATTGCTATGCGTCAGGCGCTCCGTCCATATTTGTACGATAACCCTTCCTCTTTCACGTGCTTCATCTGATTTGAATTGATTGCTTATTTTTCTTTGATCTGTAAAGTGCCATTCTCTTTGTTATAGGTGTTTACGTCACTCTAAACTGAAAATGCATTACTGTACTGTGTCATGCATTGTTTGTCGCATTCTGATAACGAGTGTTTACGACCTGTCACCGCTCACCACATGGCTTGCTATTGTGCACGGTACCGCCGCTTACAATGCTATTTGTTGTTACTTACACTGCTACTTTCTTTGATAATGATCAACAAGAACCAAATAATAGACTGCGTATGATAGATGATGTTCTGAACGAGAGTTTAGCGAAAAATTTTTCTCCGTTTGAAAATCTTTGCAGTACATTACATTCTGCACTGAAATTAGAGTCATCTTAGATTTAAAAATCTAGTCAGTTGCCGTGCTTCATTTCTGACTGTATCACTATTAGACATAAGAATAATACGAATATAAACATGACATGATATGTATATTTTTCTGCTGTTGTCTCACTCTAGTTTCGTAGTTTATTAGGCAGACAGGATTTAAATGAGACAGCAGCAAACATGAAAGAATACATGGCAAAATGTTTATATTCATATTATTCTTGCAGTGAAGAGAATACTGCATGTGATTCACAATTCATAAAACTTCCTATTAGCAATCATCTCTTCTCACAGGTAGGAAAAAATTCAGAATGTAGAGTTTCCCTAATTGACAAATATCCCAAACAGTCTTGCCAGTAGGATTTTCATAGCACATTGAAATGCTGCTACATTCGAAGATGAACAATACGAAATTTGTATTTACTTTGTTGAATAATGTATGAAGATGCAGTGGTCGAAACTCGGGTCAGAGAAAAAAGATAGTCTTCCACCTTTTATTTTATTTTATTTTATTTACTGACGCAGAGGTTTTTGCGACAGTATTTCTCTTTGTGCCTGCAATGCATGCCTGTGAAGCGCTACATATATTTGACAGCAGAAGTTACGTTTGGCGGCACCTACCAACATTTTTCAGAACTTCCGCATACTTTGCACTCGATTCTAAGCTGCAAGCGGTTTTTTGGATTACAAAAACCGGAAAAAAAGTGCAGCTTGGATTCGAGTATGCAGGTGCTCTGGATGGATAAGAAGCATGTGTGAGGCTGGAGTGAGAGCATTGGAGGGAATAGAGGCTAACAGTGGGAGGGGTCGGGATTTACAGGAACAAAGAATATATTGCAAGTAGAGTTCCCACCTGCAGAACAGAGGACAGTGGATGTTGTTAGAAAGAATCCAGGTGGCATGACCTTTTTTTTTTTTTAAAAAAAAAAAAAGAAAAAAGAGTGACCCACCAAGTAGGTAATTACTGTATTTACCTGATTATAAGATGAAGTTTCTTCCCAAATTTGCCATTCAAAATATACAACATCGTGTTATATTCACAGATTAAACTGCTGCTGCTGAGATTAACATTTTAACATTGTTTAACAGAGTACATAGGAGCCATGGAAGAGGAGGTGGACGAAGATGAAATGGGAGATATGATACTGCGTGAAGAGTTTGACAGAGCGCTGAAAGACCTAAGTCAAAACAAGGCCTCTGCAGTAGACAACATTCCATTAGAACTACTGACAGCCTTGGGAGAGCCAGTCGTGACAAAACTCTACCATCTGGTGAGCAAGATGTATGAGACAGGCGAAATTCCCTCAGACGTCAAGAAGAATATAATAATTCCAATCACCAAGAAAGCAGGTGTTGACACATGTGAAAATTACTGAAATATCAGTTTAATAAGTCACAGCTGCAAAATACTAATGTGAATTTTTTACAGACGAATGGAAAAACTGGCAGAAGCCGACCTTGTGGAAGATCAGTTTGGATTCTGTAGAATTATTGGAACACATGAGGCAATACTGACCCTACGACTTATCTTAGAAGAAAGATTAAGTAAAGGCAAACCTACGTTTCTAGCATTTGTAGACTTAGAGAAAGCTTTTGACAATGTTGACTGGAATACTCTCTTACAAATTCTGAAGGTGGCAGGGGTAAAATACAGAGAGCGAAAGGCTATTTACAATTTGTACAGAAACCAGATGGCAGTTACAAGAGTTGAAGGGAACAGAAGGGAAGCAGTGGTTGGGAAGGGAGTGAGACAGGATAGTAGCCTCTCCCCGATGCTATTCAATCTGTAGATTGAGCAAGCAGTAAAGGAAACAAAAGAAAAATTCGAAGTAGAAATTAAAATCCATGGAGAAGAAGTAAAAACTTTGAGGTTCACCAGTGACATTGTAATTCTGTCAGAGACAGCAAAGGACTTTGGAGAGCAGTTGAACGGAATGGTCAGTGTCTTGAAAGGAGGGTATAAGATGAACATCAACAAAAGCAAAATGAGGATAATCGAATATAGTCGAATTAAGTCGGGTGATGCTGAGGGAATTAGATTAGGAAATGAGACACGTAAAGTAGTAAAGGAGTTTTGCTATTTGGGGAGAAAAATAACTGATGATGGTCGAAGCAGGGAGGATATAGAATGTAGACTGGCAGTGGCAAGGAAAGCGTTTCTGAAGAAGAAAAATTTGTTAACATCGAGTATTGACTTAAGTTTCAGGAAGTCGTTTCTGAAAGTATTTGTATGGAGTGTAGCCATGTATGGAAGGGAAACGTGGACGGTAAATAGTTTAGACAAGAAGAGAATAGAAGCTTTCGAAATGTGGTGTGACAGAAGAATGCTGAAGATTAGATGGGTAGATCACATAACTAATGAGGAGGTATTGCATAGAATTGAGGAGAAGAGGAGTTTGTGGCACAACTTGATTAGAAGAAGGGATCGGTTGGTAGGACATGTTCTGAGGCATCAAGGGATCACCAATTTAGTGTTGGAGGGCAGCGTGGAGGGTAAAAATCATAGAGGGAGACCAAGAGATGAATACACTAAGCAGATTTAGAAGGATGTAGGCTGCAGTAAGTATTGGGAGATGAAGAGGCTTGCACGGGATAGATTAGCATGGAGAGCTGCATCAAACCAGCCTCAGGACTGAAGACCACAACAACAACAGGGGGCATCTTACATTTACAGATGGAGCTTTGCAAGCAGAGGTCACGTGCAGTTTTATTTTGAAGAATTCAGAAGAGCAGGGCCGGGCAAATGATATTTGTGTCATAAGAGTCTCGAGATTTCCCGATAGAAACATTAATACTACTTTTAAAGTAAACGTAACATTCAGAAGTGGAAATGTTGTTGTTCAAAAAACATTGCTCGATTCTGAACCCAGACCAATATTTTATTTGATTGTGAGAGACTGAAATGATTTATTAAGTGCATTGAAAGTGAGAAATTTGGCTGCTGTCCATGTATTAGAAGAATAGGTAAAAACATTACCAGCTTTTAATCAGCTTTAGAACATGGTGACATTCAGATGAAAAAAGAGGAAAATTAATCGAGAATTAGATTTCTAATTAACAAAATATATCATATTAGATTGACTGTAATTGTTATTGCAAGAATAAATTACAGCGGCAAGACTCGTCAGGAGATACTGCTGACAGACATCAATAGGTCATGGGATGAGCAATAGTTTAAGAATTGGACCGAATCGTAATTGAAAACTATATTTGTGTATCGGTCGTGGTTGTCGTTGTTGTTACATCCGACTTGCACTCTGGGAGATATTGTAGTCTGTGTTTCGTAGTATCTCGAGCAGAGTTCCACACGAGGCTTAGTGGGGGAACAGCTTGGTGGAGTGGAATGTGAGGAGTGGAGTAGTGAGCACTTGGGAAATTATGTCGTGTTGCCAACCGTGGTAATCTGTACCATGTACTCTGTCATTTCATGTACATCTGGCATGTTTAAGCTGCAGTTTGCCTGAATCATTTCGTATTCGGTATTGAATTGACTTTAAAACTGGACAAACACACAACAGTAGTATTCGTTTCTGCAGCAGACTTATTCAGTCTCCCTTACTCCACCTCTCACTTTTTTACTACTAGAGGTAATTTTATTCGGCTTGTGGTTATGGAGCGGGAGAGGGAATAAAACACTTTTATCATAAATGTGGCACACCTTGGATCAAATTATTGCTGTTCCTCATCTGCTCTGGATAATCATGTGTGGAACTTTCACTTGCTACTGTAATGCAACCAAGAAAGAAAGACTACTGTATCTGAACTTACTACTTTTCATCGTCTTCAGAAAAGTCAGTAATGAAATTCAGATGATCTTTACAGCACTGAATGTTGGCTACGTTATGCAGTGGATTTTTGAATACTGTTAATTAGAACAGGTGCGTGGCTAGCCCACATTCTCTTAATCTCGGGGAAAAAATGTAAAATATTGCTTTAGTTTCACGCAGCAGACCTTGCCACAAAATGTGAAAATGATAAAGTCATAACACAGTTATTCGTTATATTTTTTGCGGCCGCATGCAACATGTCGCACAGCACCTTCCAAATCAAACTGAGAAATGCACTGAATAATATGATATAGTCTGCCAGCACTACTGGAAGCTGTAAGAAAATGTTAAATATTATTACGTTACCTCGCTTTACCGGCGAGGTGACTGCGATGCCTGAAATAAATGTTTTTTAAATGTGCCGCGTGTGCGGCCGTTGCCCTCGCAGATTGGTACAGCGGTTTGCACTAAATTAAATGCTGAAAATGTCTAAATTATTTACGGGATGAATGGCTGGCAACTTTACAAATTATTTTAAAAACATATTTGCTCAAACTCTATATATTAAAACAAAAATGCATTAATTTTACACACTTTTTTACAACTCACCTAATGGCGGATCTCAAGCTTCATGAACAAAAGACTCATGGCTAACATATACATTTGCTTAACACGCTAATGTTACTCGTAACGAACCCCAAAGAGAACAAAGAAATTATTACAATGCTTTTTAATATTTATACATGTACTGAATTGTCCTTTTTATCTGAGGCACAGATCATAATCACTAATTCATTTAACAAGATTTTCAAAGATAATAATATGTCATTGATTCAAAGTTAACAAATGCATAAAATGTCAAATAATTATGAATGTTCTACATACACACATAGTACATTCGTGAAATGTTTACACAGTCTTGCTTTATTGCTTCACTTGGTTGTGTTTAAATTATTTCTCTTTCGCCGTGTGCATGGCACTATATCGATACATGTTAACTGGTCTTACACAGATGGAAAAAAACTCTTATCATACGATTTTTATGACGACTGGCCAGGAGACACTACAGACAGTAAGTCTGTGTAGGGGCCAGTGGCGTAGTTGTATGTTTCACGCTGTAGGGTTATCGATGCTCACTGTGATGTATGACAGGTGTGAAAGGATATGTGTCAGCTGTCTGTTTTGTGTAGCTAATGAGAGAGTGGTGGGCACTTTCAGATGAGACCACAACCCCAGGATAGAAGCAAAACTTTGGGCCCCAGTCCATCGTAGTTAAAAATGTCTTAAATGATGCATGACTTCAGTCCGGTCATTATAGTATAATTGGTGAATGTCTAATAGCGGACGTAATTCATTAAAAAAAATGGTCATTGGTGTAATTGTACATTAAGCTATGGATCGATACCCAGGAGGTTGAGATTATCTTTGCCTCGTCATCATGTTTATCGATGTATTATCTTTGAGGATCAGTAATATACTTGAAAATGGGCTTATAATCTGAAACATTAATAATAAATTGTGAAACAAGGCTAGAAACAGTGTTTGTTTAGTTAACTTACAATGTTTCAATAAGGACTCTCAGTTAATTCAATTAAAATGGCATAAATTTAGAACAGGTATAATGTTAACTTTTTAGGCAGATACTTTGTCAAGAAAATAGTTTTTAATTTTGATTGCTCAAGAATAAGTTTAAAAAAAATTTCTTAAGAAGCCACTTGAATAAAAGGGGCTCATCATAAAATCAGGGTCGTCTTACCCTCATGTAAATATAGTATGGCGGGCTGTTTGTTACTAGAAACATGTACTGAGCCAGTAGGAGTTAGGTCTCTCAGCCGTCATGGTTACTCAAGATTGGTGGCTTCAAATGAGAGAGAGAGAGAGAGAGAGAGAGAGAGAGAGAGAGAGAGAGAGAGAGAGAGAGAGAGAGAGAGAGAGAGAGAGAGATGTGCCTACATTGTGTGGGCTGGACACACGTCATGTATCTACATCTACCTCTACGTCCATACTCCGCAAGCCACCTGTCTGTGTGTGGCGGAGACTATCTCGAGTACCTATATCGGTTCTCCCTTCTATTCCAGTCTCGTATTGTTCGTGGAAAGAAGGATTGTCGGCATGCCTCTGTGTGGGCTCTAATCTCTCTGATTTTATCCTCATGGTCTCTTCGCGAGATATACGTAGGAGGGAGCAATATACTGCTTGACTCCTCAGTGAAGGTATGTTCTCAAAACTTCAACAATAGCCCGTACCGAGCTACTGAGCATCTCTCCTGCAGAGTCTTCCACCGGAGTTTATCTGTCATCTCCGTAACGCTTTCGCAATTACTATATGATCCTGTAATGAAGCATGCTGCTCTCCATTGGATCTTCTCTATGTCTTCTATCAACTCTATCTGGTACAGATCCCACACTGCTGAGCAGTATTCAAGCAGTGGGCGAACAAGCGTACTGTAACCTACTTCTTTTGTTTTCGGATTGCATTTCCTTAGGATTCTTCCAATGAATCTCAGTCTGGCATCTGCTTTACCGACAATCAACTTTATATGATCATTCCATTTTAAATCACTCCTAATGCCTACTCCCAGATAATTTATGGAATTAATTGCTTCCATTTGCTGACCTGCTATATTGTAGCTAAATGATATGGGATTTTTCTTTCTATGTATTCGCAGCACATTACACTTGTCTACATTGAGATTCAATTGCCATTCCCTGCACCATGCGTCAATTTGCTGCAGATCCTCCTGCATTTCAGTACAATTTTCCATTGTTACAACCTCTCGATATACGACAGCATCATCCGCAAAAAGCCTCAGTGAAATTCCGATGTCAACCACAAGGTCATTTATGTATATTGTGAATAAAAACGGTCCTACGACACTCTCCTGTGGCACACCTGAAATCACTCTTACTTTGGAAGACTTCTCTCCATTGAGAATGAGATGCTGCATTCTGTTATCTAGGCACTCTTCAATCCAATCACACAATTGGTCTGATAGTCCATATGCTCTTACTTTGTTCATTAAACGGCTGTGGGAAACTGTATCGAATGCCTTGTGGAAGTCAAGAAACACGGCATCTATCTGGGAACCCGTGTCTATGGCCCTCTGAGTCTCGTGGATGAATAGCGTTAGCTGGGTTTCACACAATCGTCTTTTTCGAAATCCCTGCTGATTCCCACAGAGTAGATTTCTAGTTTCAAGAAAAGTCATTCTACTCGAACATAATACGTGTTCCAAAATTCTACAACTGATCGACGTTAGAGATATAGATCTACAGTTCTGCAGATCTATTCGACATCCCTTCTTGAAAACGGGGATGACCTGTGCCCTTTTCCAATCCTTTGTGTGTGTGTGTGTTAGTTGAGTACATGACAAAATTAATAACCAAGACTGCTGTCTTCATGAGTCTTCGAGGAATATAGTGTGTGTGTGTGTGTGTGTGTGTGTGTGTGTGACATTTTTGCTTTTCGTATTTATGTTTCCAAAAAACAAAAACGCTTAACGAAAGAGTTTCACAATTCCTGTTATAGGTTCCTAAGGGTTGTGAAGGTGACTTGTCAGATAAAATCTGGTAAGGAACCCACGTCTGCAAATTTACCATTTGGACGCAACAGAAGTTTGAAGGTCACATCACTTTCGTGTCTTCTACCATAAGCAGACACGCACACAGTGGAGGTAATGAGCTCTGACTTTTTGTAGGAGCATGCATTATAGTCAGTGTTTAGAGTACTCATTCTATGTGGTGAAGGACATTCTCTCCAAAGTCGAGAGTTTGGCCGGTCTGTGAAGCACCACATAAGATCGCTATAGTTGTAAATGTACCAGTTTCTTGCAACCATTGTTGTAGTCGGAGGAAAATGGTATGCGATGTCATTATTACAACAGCCTGTGACAACAGCATGCTCTTCTCAGGGGCTGTGTGCACCATGAAGTGGAGGACTTGAAAGTTTTCTGATCTTCAAACTTATTTTACATTCAAAGAGACATGGGCTCATTATGAAAAACTTGTATACTAAGTCTCCTCTACAAGTCCTACAAGACTGCAATAGGAATTGTAAAACACTCTGTTGCCAGAAAAAAAAAAGAAAAACTACAGAAAGCAGACTCTGGACCAAGGATGAAAGATGAATTGTCAAAGTTTGTAATCTCTACAACATATAAGTTGACAAGTAAACTAATAATGTGAACACAGGTCTTGTACCAGTTGGCCACAGTCAGCAAGGCTTCCACCACAAAGCATATCTGTGGTAATGGGTGAGATGTGCCACAGATGTATACATTTTAAGAAACTTTTATTTTCACAATCTCAGTTGAATGACATAAATGACTGGGTAGTTTTGGTCATATGTAAGACAGAGAAAAACAACCTGACTGATCAATTCGGAGCACAGAAGAAGACATAGAATTGACAAACATTTTCTGAATAACTGTTGGTCGTAACTGCATCTTTGAGGAACTACAGCTGATCAGTGGTGAGAACATGGAAAAGTGTGTACATTTGAACTAACTTTCTGTAGCATAATTGCCTTTTACACTAAAGAGCCCAGTGACTATTTAAATTAGCTGCAGATGATAGTTTCAGGCGATCTGTCAAACTTGGTAAAACTTTAAATTCATATCCATGGCTAGTTACCCGACACGTGAATTTTCTGTTATGTTTACTGGGTAATGGTAGACTATTAAATCCAATTATGCTAACAGTACTGTAATGTCATTAATTTGTGAAGATACTAATTGGTACCGGAGAAACAGCACTGCACTAAGATAGATTAAAACTGTGTGCCGGACCGAGACTCAAACTCGGGACCTTTGCCTTTTGCGGGGCGTGAGTCGTGCTTGGATAGCTCAGTTGGTAGAGCACTTGCCCGCGAAAAGCAAAGGTCCCGAGTTCGAGTCTCGGACCGGCACACAGTTTTAATCTGCCAGGAAGTTTCATATCAGCGTACACTCCACTGCAGAGTGAAAATCTCGTTCTGCACTGAGATAGTTGACTTGAGGTACTGTAAGATTCAGTGTTGTTAATACTGAAATGTAAAGGCCATACATTCTTTTTTTTTTCCTAATGTAGAGATAGCCTGAATTAACTTTTATTCTACCAAGTTCAGTAGCACTGTATTCTGACAAAATTACACTACTAAACACATCCTCGTATCGTACACACTTCTGTGTGCTCGTAGCTGATCAGCTGCTGTTCTACAGTGGGAGCTTCCAGACGGTGAAATTTTGCTCAAATCGAGGTTGCTTATGTTGCTCTGATCTCGTGTTCTGGCCGGTTTTATTTTCCCACCCTATATAATGATCACCTCGATATCAGAGTGTCCCCACAGTCCGTGATCAGTCGAGCATATCTGAAACAAATTGAAATTAGGATTTTGATATCTGGAAAATTAATATAGTTACAATTTCCTTATTTTTTTAGTGTTCCAAAATTGTACTTGCTCCAAATCACATCGTGCCTCGGGTCATTTGACTTGGATATTTCCAAAAAATGTAGTGTTGTGACCTATATCCTTTCGCAAGATTTACTTTCTTGTGGCACCTGATTAGCATCCTAAAGTTTTAAAGGCTGGTGAGCAGGGTGTGTCCTGTCATTGTAAGCAGAATGTGTCAGATTGCTGTCTCTTATTATTATTATTTTTTTTTCATTATAAAGACAAAATAATGTGGCACAACATAAACTGTGTACTCGATTGTGTTTTTAAGGAATGGAGGACTGCAAGAACTGAAAGTGCTGGGTCTACCATACGGGTGTGGCGTGGAAGATAACACAGTAATTGCCATCAGCCGTGGATGTCCCACTTTGCGGCAGCTCTCCATCACTCACACTACGAAGCTGTCGCCTGCTGCCTTCTCGGAGATCGAACGTCTGGAACATCTCGAAGTGTAAGCGATGTTGCTGGCTTTGCAGTGTAGTGCAAACAGAGTAATTGGCTGAGTAATGAAACCGTAACTGGTGAAGTAGCTGAGAATCACTCGTAAATGTCATGACTGAAACTGAGTAAAAAAGAATCATAAGTCAAGACATTAAATAAAATATGCAGCTAGCTATTAAAACTGCAATATCACAGAGGTAGAATGAAACAATTGTCAAATCTGCACGAAGTTTACTACTGTTTCTACCCAAGTATAAGACGACCCCGAATATGAGATGACCTCCCCAAACCCCTGCACCCTGCTCACCCTTGAAGCTTCTTTAGAAACATTTATTTTAACATAACCTGACTAATCAGAGTAACAAACTGTTTTATTGACATAATGTTTCTGTCTAAAATGTTAACATTGTAACTATTCTGAACTTATTCCATTTGTGACTGTCTATATTTGATAACACAAGGAGCATTTTTTTTTTTTTTTTCCAAATTGTGTTCCAAAAAATAATAATTTTTTATTAATTAAAAACATTATATATTGAAGGACATTACATACTAAAATATAAAGATGGCTTTTAGAGCTCAAAACTGTAACTTACAAAATTTTGAAAATCACCAATAATACAATCCCGTGCATACTCGGGCACTAGACTTTGACTAAAATATCTGTAACTTGAAATCATTTTTTAGTTTCTGTGTAGCTGTCAATTCTAAGCACATATTTCACAATGATTTCCTGTGAACAGAAATCTCGTAGGAGCTGGCCAGAGCACATTTGAAGTACTTATCTCATACCACCGGCAAGTACTTGTCACTCGACTGACGAACTGTCATCACTTTCTGTCTCTAATGAAGTAACGTCACATACTTCTTCACTTTCTAAGCTGCTTTAATTCATTGTCAAACTCGTGATATTTGTAGTAATCCTTTTTAAAAGCATTGCGTTAACAACAATACAGGAGAAAGGCTGAGAAGCACGTGTTTCGTTGTTGAGCATCTAAAGATGCACACAGTAAAGACGATACCTAGTAGCAACCACCTCAAACAAAACATGACGGCCAGGTACAAACGCAATACCACATGACCTGTAGTGGCTGAACACTTAATTATCAGTGCTGAAACAGATATAAATGGAGTTTTATTCTTTCAGAGGTCTATTTTGAAGCTGCCCAAGTACACTAGCGATTTTAAGTATGTGTCAAAATAATAAAATTGAGGTAACTCAGGGTTTTATGATGTTGTTGTTGTTGTTGTTGTTGTTGTTGTTGTTGTTGTGGTCTTCAGTCCTGAGACTGATTTGATGCAGCTCTCCATGCTATTCTATCCTGTGCAAGCTGCTTCATCTTCCAGTACGTACTGCAGGCTACATCCTTCTGAATCTGTTTAGTGTATTCATCTCTTGGTCTCCCTCTATGATTTTTACCCTCCACGCTGCCCTCTAACACTAAATTGATGATCCCTTGATGCCTCAGAATGTGTCCTACCAACCTATCCCTTCTTCTAGTCAAGTTGTGCCACAAACTCCTCTTCTCTCCAATTCTATTCAATACTTCCTCATTAGTTATGTGATCTACCCATCTAATCTTCAGCTTTCTTCTGTAGCACCACATTTCAAAAGCTTCTATTTTCTTCTTGTCCAAACTTTTTTTATCATCCATGTTTCACTTCCATACATGGATACACCCCATACAAATACTTTCAGAAATGACTTCCTGACACTTAAATCTATACTAGATGTTAACAAATTCCTCTTCTTCAGAAACGCTTTCCTTGCCATTGCCAGTCTACACTTTATATCCTCTCTACTTTGACCATCATCAGTTATTTTGCTCCCCAAATAGCAAAACTCCTTTACTACTTTAAGTGTCTCATTTCCTAATCTTATTCCCTCAGCATCACCAGACTCAATTCGACTACATTCCATTATCCTAGTTTTGCTTTTGTTGATGTTCATCTTATACGCACCTTTCAAGACACTGTCCATTCCGTTCAACTGCTCTTCCAAGTCCTTTGCTGTCTCTGACAGAATTACAATGTCATCGGCGAACCTTAAGGTTTTTATTTCTTCTCCATGGATTTTAATACCTACTCCGAAATTTTCTTTTGTTTCATTTACTGCTTGCTCAATATACAGATTGAATAACATCGGGGAGAGGCAACAACCCTGTCTCACTCCATTCCCAACCACTGCTTCCCTTTCATGCCCCTCGACTCTTACAACTGCCATCTGGTTTCTGTAACAATTGTATATAGCCTTTCGCTCCCTGTATTTTACCCCTGCCACCTTTAGAATTTGAAAGAGAGTATTCCAGTCAACATTGTCAAAAGCTTTCTCTAAGTCTACAAATGCTAGAAATGTAGGTTTGCCTTTTCTTAATCTAGCCCATATTTCTACGGAATCCAGACTGATCTTCCCCGAGTTCAGCTTCTACCAGTTTTTCCATTCGTCTGTCATTAATTCGTGTTAGTATTTTGCAGCGTTGCATGTTCAGTGATTTTCACATCTGTCAACACTTGCTTTCTTTGGGATGGGAATTATTATATTCTTCTTGAAGTCTGAGGGTATTTCACATGTCTCATACATTTTGCTCACCAGGTGGTAGAGTTTTGTCAGGACTGGCTCTCCCAAGGCTGTCAGTAGCTCTAATGGAATGTTGTCTACTCCCAGGGCCTTGTTTCGACTTAGGTCTTTCAGTGCTCTGTCAAACTCTTCACACAGTATCGTATCTCCCATTTCATCTTCATCTATATCCTCTTCCCTTTCTATAACATTGCCCTCAAGTACATCGCCCTTCCATAGTCCCTCTATATACATCTTCCACCTTTCTGCTTTCCCTTCTTTGCTTAGAACTAGGTTTCCATCTGAGCTCTTGATATTCATACAAGCGGTTCTCTTTTCTCCAAGGGTCTCTTTAATTTTCCTGTAGGCAGTATCTATCTTAACCCTAGTGAGATAAGCCTCTACATCCTTACATTTGTCCTCTAGTCATCCCTGCTTAGCCATTTTGCATTTCCAGTCGATCTCATTTTTGAGACGTTTGTATTCCTTTTTGCTTCTTCATTTACAGCATTTTTATATTTTCTCCTTTCATCAATTAAATTCAGTATTTCTTCTGTCACTCAAGGATTTCTACTAGCCCTCGTCTTTTTACCTACTTGATCCTCTGCTGCCTTCACTACTTCATCCCTCAATGCTACCCATTCTTCTTCTACTGTATTTCTTTTCCCCATTCTTGTCAATTGTTCGCTTATGCTCTCCCTGAAACTCTGTACAACCTCTGGTTTAGTCAGTTTATCCAAGTCCCATCTCCTTAAATTCCCACCTTTTTTAGTTTCTTCAGTTTAAATCTACAGTTCATAACCAATAGATTGTGGTCAGAGTCCACATCTGCCCCTGGAAATGTCTTACAATTTAAAATCTGGTTCCTAAATCTCTGTCTTACCATTATATAATCTGTCTGAAACCTGTCAGTATCTCCAGGCTTCTTCCATGTATACAAACTTCTTTTATGATTCTTGAACCAAGTGTCAGCTATGATTAAGTTGTGCTCTGTGCAAAATTCTACCAGGTGGCTTCCTCTTTCATTTCTTACCCACAGTCCATATTTATTTATGATAAGGAGTTGAAATGAGGAGTTAAAATAAAGGAAAAGATATGGTTTTCATTAACATGTGGACTGTTTTATTTTCTACCTCTTTTGCCTCTAACCCTTGTTTTCTGTGGTACCACTGTTTGTAATCATCATCCTAATAGTACAACTGTGAAATTCATATATTTGCTATCACAATTATTTGTCTGTTTATCAGAATACATTGCAATTACGAAGGTTTTGATGGGAACTGAGAACACATCTATCATCCCCCCTCCCCCTTTCCCCTGCCCTTCCAAATTCTTCAAAACTGATCTGCATGTGACCTCAGAGCCAAAGCTTCCTCTCTAAACATATTATTATCTTTATACGCTCTATTAAACAATGTGAAAATGTTGACTGTAGCAGCAATAGCTTCATCTGCGAATATGAGATGAGATGATCCTGCAGTTTAGGAATGAGGAGTTTGGGAAAAGCCTCATCTTATAATCACATAAATACAGTAACTGTTTGTATATGCAGACAATCGGTATTTCAGCACAATCATGCAGAATTCTTAGCAATAAGTCTAGCTACATTCTTTATGTAAGGAAACATTACACTGTGGGTTTCTCCTTAAGAAATCGCTTTAGATGTCATTTGCGAAAAGACCACATTATACGTCTAGTAAGATGGAGAAATGTAAACTGGGATGTGTCAGAATAAAACAGCAGCAGGTTCATGGCTTGTAGAGACTGTAGTGTAAATAATTAATGGAAAATCTCATATAAAGATGTGAAACAAATACTAACAAAGAGATAGAGGGGCTGGCCAGTACTTACCTCAGCTCAGTACAGCCGATAGATACACATAAAACAGAACCGAAAATTACATTCCTAGCTTTCGGAACAGATGTTCCTTCATCAGGGTGGAGAGAGGGGAAAGAAAGGGAAGAAGGGAAAGGAGATTCAGTTACTCACAACGCAGGCTATGAAGCAACAGGGAAAGGAAAATTGGGATGGTAGCAAGGATGGAGGCATGGTTGTCAGAGGGAAGCCCTAGCAACAGGGAAAGGAAAATAGGGATGGTAGCAAGGATGGAGGCATGGTTGTCAGAGGGAAGCCAAAGATATTCTACTGTAAGTACTGTGCCAGCTTCAAACCAAAGAGGATGCATACAGAAGTAAAGAGGTATGTAGTATAAAGATAAACACAACTATGTAGGATGAAAAGATGCGTGAATGGCTAAAGAGGAAAGGGAAAGAGGAGAAGACTGAAGAGTAAATGGGAGTGAGGTTGTTTAATGTAGGTTCAGTCCAGGGGGATGGCGGGATGAAAGGATGTGTTGGAGTGCAAGTTCCCATCTCCGCAGTTCAGAGGGACTGGTGTTGGGTGGGAGAAGCCAAATGGCACATACGGTGTAGCAGGTTCCTAGGTCCCTAGAATTATGCTGGAGGGCATGCTCCGCTACTGGGTATTGGACGTCTCCTAGGCTGACAGTTCGTCTGTGTCCGTTCATGCGCTCAGCCAGTTTAGTTGTTGTCATGCCGATGTAAAAGGCTGTGCATTCCAGGCATGTCAGTTGATAAATGACATGTGTAGTTTCACATGTGGCCCTGCCTTGAATTTTGTATGTTTTACCAGTAGCGGGGCTGGAGTAGGTGGTTGTGGGGGGATGCATGGGGCAGGTTTTGCAGCGGGGTCGGTTACAGGGGTAGGAACCGCTGGGTAGAGAAGGTGGTCTGGGAATATTGTAGGGTTTAACAAGGATGTTACAGAGGTTAGGGGGGCGACGAGAAGCAACTCTGGGTTGTGAGTAACTGAATCTCCTTTCCCTTCTTCCCTTTCTTTCCCCTCTCTCCTCCCTGATGAAGGAACATCTGTTCCGAAAGCTAGGAATGTAATTTTCGGTTCTGTTTTATGTGTATCTATCGGCTGTACTGAGCTGAGGTAAGTACTGGCCAGCCCCTCTATCTCTTTGTTAGAGACTGTAGTGTGTCATTCAGCAATATTACAGCTCACATCGTTTGGGATCCCACAACTGTAGTGTGAATAAAAAATTGACAGTTTTGGAAATCTGTACTAGAGTCGATGCAGGATCTCGACAGAGACTGTCACCTGAGAGGACAGACACGTTGTTCCCTCAGCCGTGCAGGATTGTATAGCCATGTTATGTTCATAGTCAGGAAACTGGTTGTTTGCAGCGAGACAAGTATGCGACGTGGACTGTCTGACGACATCAGGAGCAGTGAGGACTGTTGGCACAGCGACAACTGTTGCAGCTTCCCTTCACACGGCACCAGAGAGTGTTCTCTCCACCCACCTGGCCTTAATTTAATGTCTTCCATCTCAGCATTTCTTCACAGTAACTGCTCTTTTCTTCAGGCCGTTTTATTTTTCTACGTGTTTCATTTTCTTGCCCGTCTACTTTTCACTACCTCATCCCAAACTCTGTTACGTACAATGCACTTACCTTTTCACTCTTATTAACTTGTGCACAATGTTCTCTGAATGCATATTACCCCATCTTCCATCTTTAAGGTCTCGGTTTTCAAATCTCGCCCGGTGCAGTCTCCAACAGTCTGTCTTCCCGTCTCATCCTGTGCAGAAAGTCTTCCCTGAACCACAGTTCTGGGTGACTTTTCCGAAATGTATCTCTTTTCCTAGACCTCTCCAGTGTGTTTTCTTCACTCCTCTTCCACCCCCTTCAACCATTCTGCCTGAAGGAGGAGCTATTGGCTGCAAAAGCATGCCTAATTAAAACCCTCTTTTATGAGTGTGTTCCGCCACCACTCGGTGAGTAGATTTTTTTATATATCCCAAAATATATTGCTGTACGAAAGATATTTTGGGAGGTATCAAGTCAAATGCTGAGACGAGTGCTGCATTGTGCATGACGTTTTAATTTACTGCTTCTTTACTACTAACTGTATTCACAGCACACTTCACTTGTGTGACTGGATTCGTGATTTCCTCTCAGAGAGGTCACAGTTCGTAAATCACTGAGTAGAACAGAAGTGATATCTGGCATTCCACAAGGTAGTGTCATAGGCCCTCTGCTGTTCCTGATTTACGTAAATGATCTAGGTGATAATCTGAGCAGCCACCTTAGATTTTTTGCAGATGACTCTAATTTACCGTCTAATAAAATCATCAGACGATCAATTCCAATAACAAAATGCTCTAGATAGAATTTCTGTATGGTGCGAAAAAGTGGCAATTGGCATTAGACAGTGAAAAGTGTGAGGTCATCCACATGGGTACTAAGAGAAATCTGATAAATTTTGGGTATACAATTAATTGCGCAAATCTAAGGGCTGTCAATTCGAACTAAATACCTAGGAATTACAATTATGAGCAACTTAAAGAGGAAAGACCACATAGATAATATTGTGGGGAAGGTGAAACAAAGACTTTGCTTTGTTGGCAGAACACTTAGAAGATGCGACAAGCCCAGTAAAGAGACAGCCTACATTACGCTTGTCCGTCCTCTGCTGGAATACTGCTATGCGGTATGGGATCCTTACCTGGTAGGATTGATGGAAAGTGCAAAGAAGGGCAGTTCATTTTGTGTTATTGCGCAATACGGGCGAGAGTGTCACTGATATGATACGTGAGTTGGGGTGGCAGTCACGGAAACAAAGGCGGTCTTCTTTGCGATAAGATCGATTTACGAAATTTTAATCACCAACTTTCTCTTCCGAATATGAAAATATTTTGTTGACACCCACCTACGTAGGAAGAAATGATCATAATAAAATAAGAGAAATCAGAGCTTGAATGGAAAGACTTAGGTGTTGCTTTTTCTCACATACCATTCGAGAGTGGAATGGTAGATAAGTAGTATGAAAATGGTTCAGTGAACCCTCTGCCAGGCACTTATATGTGAATTGCGGAGTGACCATGTAGATGTTAGATGTAGATGTAGATGCAGACAGTAGCCACATGTACTATGGATGTACCTGCAAAATTATACCATTGTACAACAAATAATTTAGAAGACACATTGTCATAAACATTGACCTGCATGAAATTCATCAGAGATTCAGGTATCTGTGAAATACACTCCCGGAAATGGAAAAAAGAACACATTGACACCGGTGTGTCAGACCCACCATACTTGCTCCGGACACTGCGAGAGGGCTGTACAAGCAGTGATCACACGCACAGCACAGCGGACACACCAGGAACCGCGGTGTTGGCCGTCGAATGGCACTAGCTGCGCAGCATTTGTGCACCGCCGCCGTCAGTGTCATCCAGTTTGCCGTGGCATACGGAGCTCCATCGCAGTCTTTAACACTGGTAGCAGCGTGGACGTGAACCGTATGTGCAGTTGACGGACTTTGAGCGAGGGCGTATAGTGGGCATGCGGGAGGCCGGGTGGACGTACCGCCGAATTGCTCAACACGTGGGGCGTGAGGTCTCCACAGTACATCGATGTTGTCGCCAGTGGTCGGCGGAAGGTGCACGTGCCTGTCGACCTGGGACCAGACCGCAGCGACGCACGGATGCACGCCAAGACCGTAGGATCCTACAAAGTGCCGTAGGGGACCGCACCGCCACTTCCCAGCAAATTAGGGACACTGTTGCTCCTGGGGTATCGGCGAGGACCATTCGCAACCGTCTCCATGAAGCTGGGCTACGGTCCCGCACACCGTTAGGCCGTCTTCCGCACACGCCCCAACATCGTGCAGCCCGCCTGCAGTGGTGTCGCGACAGGCGTGAATGGAGGGACGAATGGAGACGTGTCGTCTTCAGCGATGAGAGTCGCTTCTGCCTTGGTGCCAATGATGGTCGTATGCATGTTTGGCGCCGTGCAGGTGAGCGCCACAATCAGGACTGCATACGACCGAGGCACACAGGGCCAACACCCGGCATCATGGTGTGGGGAGCGATCTCCTACACTGGCCATACACCACTGGTGATCGTCGAGGGGACACTGAATAGTGCACAGTACATCCAAACTGTCATCGAACCCATCGTTCTACCATTCCTAGACCGGCAAGGGAACTTGCTGTTCCAACAGGACAATGCAAGTCCGCATGTATCCCGTGCCACCCAACGTGCTCCAGAAGGTGTAAGTCAACTACCCTGGCCAGCAAGATCTCCGGATCTGTCCCCCATTGAGCATGTTTGGGACTGGATGAAGCATCGTCTCACGCGGTCTGCACGTCCAGCACGAACGCTGGTCCAACTGAGGCGCCAGGTGGAAATGGCATGGCAAGCCATTCCGCAGGACTACATCCAGCATCTCTACGATCGTCTCCATGGGAGAATAGCAGCCTGCATTGCTGCGAAAGGTGGATATACCCTGTACTAGTGCCGACATTGTGCATGCTCTGTTGCCTGTGTCTATGTGCCTGTGGTTCTGTCAGTGTGATCATGTCATGTATCTGACCCCAGGAATGTGTCAATAAAGTTTCCCCTTCCTGGGACAATGAATTCACGGTGTTCTTATTTCAATTTCCAGGAGTGTATGTTATGAGTAAATATATGTAAAATAGATTCGAATGTGTGTACATGGGCATGGCCATGGGTAAAAAGTTCATCCTAAACACCTGGAATGATTTCAACCAAATTTGGTACACGTATTAGTTGTGTTCTGGAAAGAAATACTGTGAGGATGAGAACCACCAGCCTCCTATTGGTGTGTGAGTGATAATGTGGTGAGAGAAGGTGGGAGGAGGGGATGAACAGAGGGGTCAGAGGAGGAGATTGTCAGGCAGGGGGAGGAGAAAATTGACATATTGATAACGGAGGAGGAGAACCGAGAGGGCCGAAGGAGAAGATGTATGGATTGGGAGGGGGGGAGATGGACTAATAGAAGATATAGAATGAGATTTTCACTCTGCAGCAGAGTGTGCGCTGATATGAAACTTCCTGGCAGATTAAAACTGTGTGCCCGACCGAGACTAGAAACTTGGGAACTTTTGCCTTTCGCGGGCAAGTGCTCTACCATCTGAGCTACCGAAGCACGACTCACGCCCGGTCCTCACAGCTTTACTTCTGCCAGAGTCTCGTCTCCTACCTTCAAAACCTTACAGAAGCTCTCCTGCGAACCTTGCAGAACTAGCACTCCTGAAAGAAAGGATACTGCGGAGACATGGTTTAGCCACAGCCTGGGGGATGTTTCCAGAATGAGATTTTCACTCTGCAGCAGAGTGTTCGCTGATATGAAACTTCCTGGCACATGAAAACTGTGTGCCCGACCGAGACTCGAACTTGGACCTTTGCCTGTCGCGGGCAAGTGCTCTACCGTCTGAGCTACCGAAGCACGACTCGGCCCACCCCAGGTAGCCAGGTAGGACACATACATACCCCCTGGTAAAGACCAGGCCCAGGGACGGGTGATTACCCGAGTTGGTACCTTCCAAATGTGCCAATTGGTCCTCCCCATCCGCTCCTCGGGAGGTGTGACCTGAGTTGTGAACGATTACCTAAGTTGGGAGTGTCCTCGGAGAGGGCCTCCATGAGGAAGGAGTGCGCCATCGGAGATGCCGGTAGTAATGTGGGATACTTTTGGAATGGTTTCCTCTATGTCTACAACTTCTGCTCATAAGCAAAAGTTTGATGAATCTCAGCCACAGAAAATTCTTCTGTCAGTGCCATTGTTTCTAGTTGTTTATTGGTCGGATGAAGGTCAAGACTTCTCCAGTCAGTCCTTTCATTATTCAGAAAGGTATTGATGCAATTGCAGGTACGGTAAAGTCTTGTTCCTGATAAAGAAGTGGCACTTCGTTGTTAGAAACATTCAGTGCCCTCCAGGCACAAAAATTACTGCACACTCCACTGCTACACACCTTCCCTGCCTGGGTGGATGCACACCGGACTTTAAATTCATCATGTGGGGTGGTTTATACGTGCTCACGCGATGGATTGTCCAACGAGGACTTTCAAAACTACCTGTCTCACCAGGGCGTAACAGCTGTACGTAGTCATGAAAAGGGTTAACAAGGACTTGGTACCAACCTGCACTCTCTTCTTGATGTTTGACAGAGTTCAGATCCCATCAAACATTAAAGCAGGATATGAGATAATTTCAGTTTGCCCTTACATCCCCGACTCTACGAGTTGCTATCGGTGTCAGCAGTTTAATCATACCAGCCGGTCATGTTCCAATCCGACCAAATGCATTACATGTGGCAGGGATGCCCATGAGGGTTATTGTCCACCTCCATCCCCTCATTGCATCAACTGCATGGGCGGCCATGCTGCTTCCTCTAGAGATTGCCCTGCACCGTTTTCAAAGATGAACGAATTATTCGGGAAATCCGAGTGAAGGAAAAGGTGTCTACTTTTGCCGCTCATAAGTTATTCGCCAGTTGAAAGCCCACTGTGCCCCCGGCAGGTAAATGTAGCACTGCCCTTGCCTCTCCTCGGCTTACTAAGGAGGTAGCCGAGCAGACTTGCGATCTCACCTTTAGTGCCACGATCGTCACATCAGCCAGCCCAAAGATCGCCCATTTAACCTCCCCACTGTCACCTGCTCACTCTCCGGCTCAGCCTTCATCAGCTCCTGCTAAATCACGAGCCCCAAAATTGGTCGCCCCACAGCGTGTCTCATCTACAGTGCCACCCAGCGGTACCCACCCTCATCCACCTTCCGTGTCACCGACGCGCACCACTGGCTGCCGATCCCTGGTGGCAGGAACTGCCCCCTAAACAACCTATGGATCAGGATCTTCTGCCTTCGGCTGAATGCTGATCCACACTGTCGGCCGCCAGCTCTCAGCAGAAGTCGAGTTGACAGTAACCGTGGTAAAATTCTTCCCTTTTCTCTCCATACTGTGTCAATTACCCATTGGAATATCTGCGGCATTCGAGCGAATCGGGATGGATTGTCGATCCTCTTACGATCCTATTCCCTGGTTGTCTTCCGTCTTCAGGAAACAAAGCTGCATCCCCACGATCGCTTTGTTCCCCCTCATTTCCAATCGGTCTGGTTTGATCTCCCCTCTGTTCATGGCACTCTGGCACATGGGGGCTTATGATTCTACTCCACGATACTGTCCGTTATCACCCAATCCCCTTAAACAGTTCCTTCCAAGATGTCACTGTCTATCTTTCCCTTTCTGGATACACCTTCTCTCTTTGTACTATATATATTCCATCGTGCACACCGATGGCAAGAGCTGATATTCTTCATCTCCTTGGTCAGTTCCCGGCCCCCTATTGGTGGTTGATCTTGGCGATCTGTGTCCTTGTCTGCGAGGCTCTCTATTGACTGACCTCTTATACCGAGCGGATCTTGCATGCCTCAACACTGGGGAACCTACATCTTTGTCTGCCTCCACAACAATTGCTCTCATTTGGACCTTTCGGTCGGTACTGTTCAGCTAGCTCGGCACTTTGAATGGTTTGTTCTTGCTGATACACACTCGAGTGACCATTTTCCGTATGTCCTTTGATTACAGCCACAACTGCCATCTATGCGCCCAAGACACTGGAAGTTTTCCCAAGCCGATTGGATACTTTTCTTCTCTTTAGTGACACTTGATGACCGTCACTTTCCTAGCATCGTTGATCAGGCCACTTGTGTTACCTGAAAGCACCCTTCTGCAGTTGACCATCTTGTTGCTCTCTCCACTTATATCATGAACAATTTTCTCAGGAAACGCCAAACGGTAGCAATAGTTTCTGACCTGGAGAGAGGACACGATACCTGTCGGAGGACAGGCATCCTCCGCACATTGATCTCTTGGGGCTTTCGAGGTCGACTATCCCTTCCACTTTCCTCCCAGTAAGACTGTCTGTCTAAATTTTTTGCGTCGTACACAGCTTCCTGTGCTTTCCCTACATGTAGGCCCTGTCAACGTTCCATTTTCGGACATCGCTAAAATCTTGGGTCTTATGTTTGACAGAAAACTGTGCTGGTCCTCCCACATTTCATGTCTTTCGGCTCACTGTCTGCAATTTGGCAACACTCTCCATATTTTGAATGGTACATCGTGGGCAGTGGACCGAGGGGTCCTTCTCCACCTATATTGTGCCTTAGTGCACTCGAAATTGGTCTGTGGAAGAATAATTTACTCCTCTGCACGACCATCTATTCTTCAGCGTCTCGACTCTGTCCACCACCGTGGATTGCGTTTAGTGTCTGGAGCTTTTTACACCAGCACACCAGCCCCGTGGAGAGCTTTTACGCTGAGACTGCTGAACCTCCACTGTCCAATCGGTGAGCTGTCCTTCTGAGTCGTTATGCTAGTTGTCTGTCTTCAATGCCTGCTCATCTTGCCCATGACCTTTTTTTTCGACGCCTCCTTGGATTTACAGTAGACCGCCCTTCCTATCTACTACCTCCGGGAGTCCGCTTCTGTCAACTGCTACGTTCTCTTTCCTTCCACTTTCCTAAAACTAAAGAAAGTCAAGAGACAACTGGGGGTACGGCACTATCTCGGCTTCACCCCCAGACCTGCTTGCTCTGTGACCTTTGCCACCTTCCCAAGGATAGTACCACTCCCCTCATTTATCATCAGGCATTTGCTGCTCTATGTGCACAAATGGAGGATGCCACATTTATTTACACTGATGTCTCAAAAACAACATTTGTTGTTGGGAGTGCCTATATTGTTGGCGACACCCTTATTAGATTTTGGCTTCCCGACCAGTGTTCGGTTTTTACCGTGGAGCTTTACACTGTTCTCCAGGTTGTCCAATACATCCCTCGCCATAAGCAGGTACAGTATATTATATGCTCGGATTCACTCAGCTCTCTCCTCAGCCTCCAAGCTCTTTATCCTGTCCATCCTCTGGTCCACTGGATTCAGGACTGCCTCCACTTGGGGGGGGGCGTCTCTGTGGCATTCCTCTGAGTCCCAGGGCACGATGGTATCCACAGAAACAAGGTAGCCGATATAGCGGCCAAGGCTGCAGTCTCTCTTCTTCAGCCTGCTATTCGCGTGATTCCCTTCGCCGATCTGCGGAGTGTTTTATGTCATTGTGTTGCTCTTTTATGGCACGCACATTGTTCTACACTTCCCGATATAAATTACAGGACGTGAAACCTCATACCTGGGCTTGGACCTCTTCCTCCTGACCTAGTCGTCGGGAGGAGATAATTTTAACTAGACTCTGTATAGGGCACTGTCTTTTTAGCCATCGACACCTTTTAAGTGGCGATCCACACCCGCTTTGTCCCCACTGCTCTCAACTGTGGACGGTGATACATCTTTTACTTCAGTGCCCCTGTTTTAATCCACTACGCTCTCACTTACATCTGTTGCCTGATATATCTTCCATTTTACATTTTAGCAGATACACGTGCTCAGCCAATCACATCTTTGAGTTTATCAGTGTCAGTGAGATGACATCGGTCATTTGAAGCTCTTTTTTGGGTAAAACACCCCCACCTTTCCCTTATATGATAGATTTCCTTCTGCTTTGTTTCCCCCCTTTTTGAGTTTCAGTCCCATTGCTGCTGATTTCCCATTCAGTTTTTACCCTTCCCTAAGCCACAGAATGGGCGCTTATGATCATAGAAGTTTTGCGCCCTAAAACCATAAAAAAAAGAGATGAACTACGTTACATGTGATAATATCTGATGAATTTTGTAACTCTCAAAGCATTTGACTCTGGTTCAAAACTAACATATTTAGAACCTGCCACTTAGAAAAATTTTGGTCCTAGAACATTAGAAAATTGTGATATTATTTAAAATTTTTGTGGCATATTTCCATTCGGTATCTCATAAAGGATAAGACACAGTAAAAAGCGCCGAGCTTCAAGGTTACTTTTTCATATTTAATTTAGTTCTTCCATAGATTACAAACAATGCTATAACAATGGCAAAGTATAATTATCCTTAAAAAAGTAATGTGAGTTCTTGAGCAATTTGACACATAACTGGCTTAAAATGTTGATGTTCAACAAAACACATATTCGGCTGCATAATCTATGAAATATTTGGTGGACCGCAGTGACATTTATAATTGTGCTCATCAGAAATTTTCAGCTCGTGCAATTTAAGCTGTACTCTTAAGATTGTTCCCAGCCAAATCCTCAGAAAAAACTAAAAAAATTTGATGACCATTATTATCTGTGAAAGTATAGCTTTACTTGTAGCTGTATTGCATATATGCATATAAATTTAAACATTAATATTTCCTGTTTGTGGATTCATGCTACTTAGCAGTGATGTTGCTATTGGCTGACTACATCACATGTCCTATGCTCTGAATACCAGCTGCCATTGGAAGCAAGATCTTGTGACACAAGCTATCATTGGCTCACAAAAGTGCATCATGGTTTCCTAAAGTGCCAGGAAGTTCTACACTGGAGCATAAAACCTGTATAGTTCCCAGGACTGATAAATTTTATAGCTCAGTGGGAAAGTATATTGTCACTTAACATGGAAAAAATGTATTTTCACCCAGGGTATAGCGTGTTTTCTCTTGGGAAAAAGTGTGTTTTTGTTAAAGAAATCCTGGAAATTTTTTCTTGTCCATGCATAACCCTAAAATTTCTCATTGTGAGATGGTGGTGAATGTATAATTTTGCTCTTTTGCACTGTGTTAACAATGGCTTACAGATTATAAACCTGATATTTAGGCTTTCTCAAGGAGTAGGATATTATCATCAATGCTGCAATTCTTTGCTTCAGAACTTGTGTAAGGTATTGTTTTCATTAATTTTCCTTTGTGACAGTTGTGCCTTTTCATAGGTATCTTTGTCATCCCCCTCACCTTAGATTTAAGTTTAATTTTGTGACAATTTTACTTGAAGATGTTCATTATTTTATTTTTATTTATCCTTTGACGAAGTACATTGTATGGATCAAGATATATTTTCATTTCATGCACCGACAGGTACATAGTTTTTACTGTCTACTGTTTAACAAAAATATTATATATTACAAAATTATTCTAGGACTATTTCATATTAAATTAGATTTTTTACAATTTTCCTTTTGATACAATAATGGTATTGCAATTGTTTTGAACTGTAGTGCAATAAATTCATTAACACTGTAATAACAGTTTCCTATTAGTAAATTTTTGAGACTTTTTTAAAAATATTTTTATTGTTTATTTCTCTCAAGAATGAAGGGAGTTTTTCAAGGGCTTTTGGTCCAGCATATGATGTGTCGCGTGTAAGTTCATGGAAGAGGTTCCGTTTTCTTGTGTCATGGTTGTGTTCTGTGTTGTTAGCTCTAGTATCGGTAGAATATTTGAATTTTATCCAACAGAGGAGTTCGTATAGGTATATACTGGGTAATGTTAGTATTTTGAGAGCTTTAAATGCTGGTTTACGTGAGTCTTTCCATTTAAGGTTGGCTATCATTCTTATGGCTCTTTTTTGTAATTTAATTACTTTATTAATGTTTGTTTTCGAGGCATCTTCCCACAAAATTATGCTGTAATTTAATGTCATATGAATTAATGCATAGTATATTGTCTTCATAATGCCTGTATCTTTTAGGTAGCTGAGTTTGTGCAGCACATATAGGTTTGCTGTGCCGAGTTTCCCCCTTATATATTCTACATGCTTTTCCCAGTTTACATGTTCATCGATAATTATCCCAAGGAATTTTGTATATTTGGTGTTCTCTGCTATGCACTCATCTATGCATACATTGATATCTTCACTGCGAAAGTTTCGAAATCTAAACTTTACACGAAGTGTTTTAGTAATATTGTTGTGCAGGTTTAATTCAGTAAATCTTTGGGTGGCATTATTTACTTCTACATTGGCTTTTATTTCTAGCTTTTCTGTGTCTTTATCCGTGAACAGAAGAGTTGTGTCATCTGCACACTGCTATACCTAATCATATTTGGGATGTGATTTGTGTATAGAATGAAGAGTATTGGGCCAAGAATGGAGCCTTGTGGCACAGAGAAGTGTTAAATTCTTGTTTTAGATTTTATTTTTTCACCAATAGTTTTTGTAATTTCAGTATATTGGCTCCTGTTTGTCAGGTAGGAGAGAATCCAATCTCCTGCATTTCCTCTTGTGCCATATGCTCCTAATATTTCTACTGAAGTTTTGTGGTCTACACAGTCAAATGCCTTTGTTAGACCCATAAATACACCTACACATTTACTTTTAGAGTCCAAGTTTGTTATGACATTTTCGATTAGATCTATTACTGCATCGATTGTACATTTATCTTTCTGGAAACCAAACTGATTCTTGTTGATTATTTCATATTTCATCAGAAAAGCAACAAGACTCTGTGCACAAGCTCGTTCAAATATTTTTGATATGACTGGTAAAAGAGCTATAGGCCTATAATTTTCTGGATTGTATTCATTCCCCTTTTTGTGTATTGGTTTTATCAGAGCTGTCTGTAAGCACTTTGGAAAAGTTCCTTCCAGGAATGATGAATTGATTAGTTGTGTAAGTGGTTTCTTGAGTTTCTGCATACATTGTTTAATTTCTGTACTTGATATTCCATCAATTCTACGTGACTTTGTTTGCTTTAGGTTTTTTATTATCTTTAGTGTTTCTTCTTCTTGTCACTGGGAAAAGTGCCATTTTTTTCCCCTGGGGATTAATAAATGTTTTTTTTTTTATTATTTGGTTTTTTTTTAGTTTTTGGCCTACTGTGGCAAAATAGTCATTGAAGAGATTTATGATTTAATTCTGTTCAGTTACAGTTTTTTTGCTGATCATGAACTGTAGTTTGCTGTGTTCCTGTGAGTTGGAGGGTTTGCAATTTGTACTTATAACAAGCCTTGCTTTTATTAGCAGCACTATTTATGTACTTTTTTGTTTCTAGTCATCTGGCTGCTTGCAGTACTTTAGCGCACACACTCTTTTATATTTTCTGTAGTACTCTTTAAAGTTTTCATCAGTGCTAGTTTTATATATTCTGTGCACCATTTTTACCTTGTAACATTTGATTTACATGAAAAATTGCTCTGTCTAAAAGGTGACAGCTAGGAGCAAAATTCATCACATTTATTTCTGCCAACTTGTTCTCAGGTAGCATACTCGTGTTTTGTTCCAGACTAGATGTGACAGGTTGCAAAAGACTCGGCGGAGCCCTATTCCCTCACCTCGTCGGGCTACCACGACTTCACACATTGCGAGTGGGTGCCATGTATTTTGGTACCACGTATGTTACAGGGTTGCAGCCAGGTGTGGTCAGCATCCTTAAATTGTCAGGTTTGCGCTGCCTGACACTCGATTATTCGACTGTTACTGGAATGCCTTTTGATAAGTTTCCAGAGAATCTCGTCAGTCTCAGGTAAGGAAAGATCTGTCTCTACCTGATTACTTTGCAGAATCAAGCATGGGAAAGTGCAGGTTGGAATATGAATAATATGAGGAAAAGGATAGATTCTTACTCACGACTCAATTTGCAGACAGGCACGACAGAAAGACTATAGCTATGGACCAAAGCCTTCTGCAGCAAACACACACACACACACACGCACACACACACACGCACACGCACACACACACACATATTGGGACCAGGCAGCACACCTCATTACTGTATTTACTTGAATTTAAGCCACACTCGAATCTAAGCCGCACCTGAAAAATGAGACTCGAAATCGAGGAAAAAAAAATTTTCCCAAATCTAAGCCGCAGCTGAAATCTGGGACTCGAAATTCAAGGGGGAGAGAAAAGTTTTAGGCCGCACCTCCAAATAGAAAGAAAGTTGGTCCATTGTAATACGAGACACAATTTAGGTCGAATGAATGACGGTACAGCTACAGCAGTTTGGTTCGAGTTGTAAGCTTAGCAGTTAAGCTTTACCAGGTAGCCGTTGCTATGCGTCAGGCTCTCCGTCCATATTTATATGAGTACCATTCCTTTTTCATGTGCTTTGTCTGGTTTTAATTGATTGCTTTTTTTTCTTTGATCTGATAAGTGCCATTCTCTTTGTTATAGGTGTTTACGTCACTCTAAGCTGAAAATGCATTACTGTACTGTGTCATGCATTGTTTGTCGCATTCTGATAATGAGTGTTTACGACCTGTCGCAGCTCGTGGCTTGGCTTGCTTTTGTGCGCGCTGCCACCGCTTAAAAAAAAAAGAGAGAGGAATTGTCTCATTAGCAAAACAATGGCAAGAGACTGCTATTTGTTGTTACTTACAGTGCTGCTTTCTTTGATAATGGTCAACAAGAACAAAATAATAGACAGCGTATGATAGATGATGTTCTGAACGAGAGTTTAGTGAAAATTTTTCTCCGTTTGAAAATCTTTGCAGACACCTCTTTAGTACATTACATTCTGTACAGAAATTAGTCATCTTAGCTTTAAAAATCTAATCAATTGCTGTGCTTCATTTCTGACTATCTCTATTTGGCATAAGAATAATACGAAAATAAATATGACATGATCTGTATATTCTTCCGAGTTTCCTGTTGGCTCACTCTAGTTTTGTAGTTTATTAAGCAGACAGGATTTAAATGAGATAGCAGCAAACACGAAAGAATACATGGCAAAATGTTTATATTCGATTATTATTATGGTGAAGAGAATACTGCATGTGATTCACAAAAGTTCCTATTAGCAACCATATCTTCTCACAGGTAGGAAAAAATTCAGAACGCAGAGTTGGCCATATTGATGAACATCCCAAACAATCTTGCCAGCCAGATTTTTGTAGTACATTGAAATGCTGCTACATTCGAAGATGAACAATATGGAATTTGCATTTACTTCGTTGGATAATGTATGAAAATGCAGTGGTCGAAACTCAGGGTGGTGAAAAAAAGCTCGTCTACCACCCTTTTTTTTTTTTTTTTTTTTTTTTTTTTTAATTTATTTACTGATGCAGAGGTTTTGGTGTCAGTATTTATCTTTGTGCCTGCGAAGCGCTACATACATTTGACAACAGAAGTTAGTTGTGGTGGCACCTACCAACATTTTTCAGAACTTCCGCTTTGCACTCGATTCTAAGCTGCAGGCGGTTTTTTGGATTACAAAAATCAGAAAAAAAGTGCGGCTTAGATTCGAGTAAATACGGTACACACATGCCCGCTGCCACCGGCAGGTCTGACTGGAATGCAACTGTAACATTAATAGTAATCTGATGCAGGTGGGAGGAGAGAAGAAGACTGTATGGCGGGGCATGCGGGGACTAGATAGAGGTACGACAATACTGCCAGGTGCAGTGTCGGGAGTTGGAGGGGAGGGGGAAGGGGGAAGAGTGGGAAAGAGAAGGCAAGGGGAAAGGATGGTCAGGTGCATTGGCAGAGGGCAGCACACAATGAGGGTGAGAGGACATGAAAAGGGAGGGGACGATAGGACAGATTCGATGGAAACTGCGAGGTGGAGGGTGTACAGACAATTGGTTACCGTACATTCAGGCCGGGATAATTTTGGGAGTGGAGAATGTCTAGTAAGGATAATTCTCATTTTTGCAGTTCAGAAAAGCTGATGGTGGCAGGCAGGATCCAGATGGCTCGAGTAGTGAAGCACCTGTCGAAACCCAGCACGTTACGTTCAGCTGCACGTTGTAACGCGTGGTGCTCTACTTTGCTCTCGGCCCCAGTTTGGCGGTGCCTGTTCGCCCTGGTGGATAGCTGGTTTGTACTCGTACCAGTATAGAAAGCTGTGCAGTGATTGCAGCAGAACTGGTAGATGACACGGATGCTCTCTCAGATGGCCTGACCTCTGATGGGCTAGGACAAGGCTGTGACACAACTGGAATTGAAAGTGCTGGGTTGTGGACTGGGCTGATCTTGTACCAGGGTCCTCTACAGTGATGCGATCCCAGTAGCTAAGGTCTGGGATGGGGAATGGCATAGGGACGGACTGAGATGTTGTGGAGGTTGGGTGGGTGATGAAACACCACTTTAAGAGGAGTGTGAAGGATCTCGTGTAGGATGTCCCACATTTCACGAGGCTTTGGCTGAAAGCTTTAACATGTAGCAGTCTTCTAGTTGTGCCTGTCTGCAACTGAACATGTCACATTTATGGTGAATAGTAATCTATCCTTTTCCTGCATTTCACATTTGTTTGGCAAAGGGTTCAGAAATATAGAAGCACTTAGGCTTTCTCTATGTTCCATTCTAAGATAGCACGTTGGGAAAATGAATAACTTCTCTTGCAGTTCTGTACCCATATTAAATATGGATAAATGTAAGATGATGACTGTGTGTGTGTCTGTGTGTGTGTGTGTGAGAGAGAGAGAGAGAGAGAGAGAGAGAACAAACTGTGTAGTATTTGCTTACAAGATTAGTAGCAAACGACTTTAGCGTATCACATTATGTATGCATTAATCGATAATAGTAAGAAGTGATATGAAATATGGTGATCAGGCAAAAACATTATTAGGAAAGGTGCGCGGAAGGCTTAGATTTGTGGAAAGGGTGCTGGGAAAGTGATTTGTGTCTGCATAGGAAATTGCACACGACGCACTTGTGCATCCATTTATGTTGCTGTAGATGTTCGTAGAAACGGAACCGTCCCAAAGTGTCACAAATGTTGATGACGTACTTGTCCGGTTCCTGCACACAGAGTGACCATTCGATGGAATGTCAGTCAGAATTACTGCTACTTCTCTGAATTGCAGCCCCAGGATGACCAGGAAATCTAGAAAAAATGGAACTTTTTCATCTGGGAAAAGTCCAGCAATTTGTTAGAATTTTGGGAATTTATCAGTGTTCTAATTTTCAGTTCAATTTTTGTAGTTTTGATTGATAAGAATTGATACTCTAACAAATAATTTTACTTTAGCCCATTCCTGCAGGATAATACTGCAGCAATAAAACATAAACCAGAGAAAAACACCAAAACAAAACTTAAGTTGCAAATAAAATGCACCATTTACTACAAAATGCAATGCACTGACAAACGTCTGATGACAGCAAAATGTGTCAAAGGCTTGAGGACGAAGACTGTGAAAACTTTGTAAGAACAAACTGCTTTCAATAAGAGTGACATCACGGGTGTTTACATTTCTAACAAGCTGTGGGAAAATATTGCAAATGGTGATATGAGAAGCATTGCTTTCAAAGTGAATTTCCTTTTACACAAGATGAATTATGTCATGTGTGAGAATATGCGACGAATTTCTTAAATAGTGGTGTGTTTCACTATTGTTCAAAACTTAAACATTTTGAGAGTCAGCCACTTTAAAAAAATTGGGTCCAGAAGGCCAGCCATTTATGACATTATTTAAAATTTTAAAGGTGCATTTGTGTTTAAAGACTAACACATGCTAAAAAAAGACCAAGGTTCATGGTTAGTTTTTCATACTTATTACAGTTCTTTCATAGATGACAGATTATGCAAAAACAATGGTAAAAGTATAATTATCCTTGTTGTTGTCATTGTGGTCTTCAGTCCTGAGACTGGTTTGATGCAGCTCTCCATGCTACCCTATCCTGTGCAAGTTTCTTCATCTCCCAGTACTTACTGCAAACTACATCCTTCTGAATCTGCTTAGTGTATTCATCTCTTGATCTCCCTCTACGATTTTTACCCTCCACACTGCCCTCCAATGCTAAATTTGTGATCCCTTGATGCCTCAGACCATGTCCTACCAACCGATCCCTTCTTCTCGTCATGTTGTGCCACAAAATCCTCTTCTCCCCAATTCTATTCAATACCTCCACATTAGTTATGTGATCTACCCATCTAATCTTCAGCATTCTTCTGTACCACCACATTTCGAAAGTTTCTATTCTCTTACTGTCCAAACTATTTATCGTCCATGTTTCACTTTCATACATGGCAACACTCCATACAAATACTTTCAGAAATGACTACCTGACACTTAAATCTATACTCGATGTTAACAAATTTCTATTCTTCAGAAACGCTTTCCTTGCCATTGCCAGTCTACATTTTATATCTTCTCTACTTTGACCATCATTAGTTATTTTTCTCTCCAAATAGCAAAACTCCTTTACTACTTTAAGTGTCTCATTTCCTAATCTAATTCCCTCAGCATCACCCGACTCAATTCAACTACATTTCATTATCCGTTCAACTGCTCTTCCAAGTTCTTTGCTGTCTCTGACAGAATTACAATGTCAGCGGTGAACCTCAAAGTTTTTATTTCTTCTCCATGGATTTTAATACCTACTCCAAATTTTTCTTTTGTTTCCTTCACTGCTTGCTCAATATACAGATTGAACAACATCGGGGAGAGGTTACAACCCTGTCTCACTCCCTTCCCAACCACTGCTTCCCTTTCATGTCCTCGACTCTTGTAACTGCCATCTGGTTTCTGTACAAATTGTAAATAGCCTTTCACTCCATGTATTTTACCCCTGCCACCTTTAGAATTTGGAAGGGAGTATTCCAGTCAACATTGTCAAAAGCTTTCTCTAAGTCTACAAATGCTAGAAACGTAGGTTTGCCTTTTCTTAATCTTTCTTCTAAGAAAAGCTGTAAGGTCAGTATTGCCTCACGTGTTCCAATATTTCTGTGGAATCCAAACTGATATTCCCCGATTTCGGCTTCTACCAGTTTTTCCATTCGCCTGTAAAGAATTCGAGTTAGTATTTTGCAGCTGTAAATTATTAAACTGATAATTCGGTAATTTTCACATCCGTCAACACCTGCTTTCTTTGAGATTGGAATTATTATATTCTTTTTGAAGCCTGAGGGTATTTCACCTGTCTCATATATCTTGCTCACCAGATGGTACAGTTTTGTCAGGACTGGCTCTCCCAAGGCCGTCAGTAGTTCTAATGGAATGTTGTCTACTCCTGGGGCCTTGTTTCGCCTCAGGTCTTTCAGTGCTCTATCAAACTCTTCACACAGTATCGTATCTCCCATTTCATCTTCATCTACATTCTATTCCATTTCTATAATATTGTCCTCAAGTACATCGCCCTTGTATAGACCTTCTATATACTCCTTCCATCTTTCTGCTTTCCCTTCTTTGATTAGAACTGGGTTTCCATCTGAGCTCTTGATATTCATACAAGTGGTTCTCTTTTCTTCAAAGGTCTCTTTAATTTTCCTGTAGGCAGTATCTATCTTACCCCTAGTGAGATAAGCCTCTACATCCTTACATTTGTCCTCTTGCCATCCCTGCTTAGCCATTTTGCGCTTCCTGTCGATCTCATTTTTGAGACGTTTGTGTTCCTTTTTGCCTGATTCATATACTGCATTTTTATATTTTCTCCTTTCATCAATTAAATTCAATATTTCTTCTGTTACCCAAGGATTTCTACTAGCCCTGGTCTTTTTACCTACTTGATCCTCTGCTGCTTTCACTACTTCATCCCTCAGAGCTACCCATTCTTCTTCTATTGTATTTCTTTCCCTCAGTGCTGCCAATTGTTCCCTTATGCTCTCCCTGAAACGCTGTACAACCTTGGTTTAGTCAGTTTATCCAGGTCCCATCTCCTTGAATTCCCACCTTTTTGCAGTTTCTTCAATTTTAATCTGCAGTTCATAACCAATAGATTGTGGTCAGAGTCCACATCTGCCCCTGGAAATATCTTACAATTTAAAACCTGGTTCCTAAATCTCTGTCTCACCACTATATAACCTACCTGATACCTTTTAGTATCTCCGGGATTCTTCCATGTATACAACCTTTTTTTATGATTCTTGAAACAAGTGTTAGCTATGATTAAGTTATGCTCTGTGCAAAATTCTACCAGACGGCTTCTTAGCCCCAATCCGTATTTACCTACTACGTTTCCTTCTCTCCCTTTACCTACACTCAAATTCGAGTCACCCATGACTATTAAATTTTCGTCTCCCTGCACTATATGAATAATTTCTTTTATCTCATCATACATTTCATCAATTTCTTCAGAGCTAGTTGGCATATAAACTTGTACTACTATAGTAGCCATGGGCTTCGTGTCTATCTTGGCCACAATAATGCTTTCACTATGCTGTTTGTAGTAGCTTACCCGTACATCTATTTTTTTTTATTCATTATTAAACCTACTCCTGCATTACCTCTATTTGATTTTGTATTTATAATCCTGTATTCACCTGACTAAAAGTCTTGTTCCTCCTGCCACCGAACTTCACTAATTCCCACTATATCTAACGTTAACCTATCCATTTCCCTTTTTAAATTTTCTAACCTACCTGCTCGATTAAGGGATCTGACATTCCACGCTCCGATCCCTAGAACGCCAGTTTTCTTTCTCCTGATAACAACGTCCTCTTGATTAGTCCTCACCCGGAGATCCGAATGGGGGACTATTTTACCTCTGGAAAATTTTACCCAAGAGGACGCCATCATCATTTAATCATACAGTAAAGCTGTATGCCCTCGGGAAAAATTACGGCTGTAGTTTCCCCTTGCTTTCAGCCGTTCACAGTACCAGAACAGCAAGGCCGTTTTGGTTATTGTTACAAGGCCAGATCAGTCAATCATCCAGACTGTTGCCCCTGCAACTACTGAAAAGGCTGCTGCCCCTCTTCAGGGACCACACGTTTGTCTGGCCTCTCAACAGATACCCCTCTGTTGTGGTTGCACCTACGGTATGGCCATCTGTATTGCTGAAGCACGCAAGCCTCTCCACCAATGGCAAGGTCCATGGTTCATGGAAAACAAAAAAAAAAAGTGAAAGATGAGTTCAGCAATTTCACACATAATTGGCTTTCCAATGTAAAGGCCAAAGTTTTCTGGCACATAGGGAGATATGCTGTAATTGTAGCTATACCTGTTTGCTTCATTTCTGCTCGTTTTACCAGTGAATTGCCTCATCTTCTCCGTACCGTGCTCTGAATATCTGCTGTCATCATCTGTTGAGATATTGTGACACAAACTATGATTGGCTACCAAAAGTGCAGTTTGCAGTACAGTCTAAATTTCATTGCTTCAGAAGCCACCGTACTGTATTTGCTGGAATTTGTATTTATATATGTTCCCCGCATTAAAGAATTATTTAGATGCATTGTTTTCTTGCTGGATTTTGTTTCCTAAGTGCCGGAAGTTCTGTGCTGGTGTATAAAACCTTTACCATTCAGAGAACTGAAAAGTCTTACAGCTCCGAAGGAAACTATACTGTCACTTAAGAAGAAAAAAATGTACTTTCTCTCACAGTATAGTACATTTTCACCCAGAAAAGTGTATTTTTAATGGGGAAAAATCCATATTTTTCCTTTTTTTTTCTAAATTGTCCGCATGTACACCCTGTGTAATAGTGGCCCTGGTGCATCTCCATAATGCTTTGTGTCATGAATACAAAGCCCCAAAGGAAAAAAAAATCACTTAGATTGAGGTCAGGTGAATCTGGAGGGCAGTGGAAGAGTGTCCTTGTCATATTGATCATTAGCAACAGTGCAACAATTGAAGACCTCAGTGTTCAACTGTGCTCGTACAAAAACATGCCAATGGATAGGGACCAAACGTTTTCAGTGTCACCTTTTAACTGATGAAAGAGCCATTCTGGAAACATATCCAGATAAGCTACCCCCTGCATGGTAACTTCAGGGGAATATATATATATATATATATGTGTGTGTGTGTGTACACCTGACATTGGGACACAGCACAGAAATAATGTCCGCCGCTCGTGGTCTCGCGGAAGCGTTCTCGCTTCCCAAGCACGGGGTCCCGGGTTCGATTCCCAGCGGGGTCAGGGTTTTTCGCCTGCCTCGAGATGACTGGGTGTTTGTGTTGTCCTCATCATTTCATCATCATCCAGGACAGTGGCGAAATTGGACTGAGCAAAGATTGGGTAATTGTACGGGCGCTGATAACCACGCAGTTGAGCGCCCCACAAACCAAACATCATCATCATCATCATCAGCACAGAAATAGATTTATTTTTGGATTTCACATATACTTTCATCTGCTTAGTTCTGTGCATCTTAATTGTCACATTGGATATGTCTAATGCAACACTTTGTACGGTCCACGGAATTGTGCAGCCACCTTCTTAGAATGATGCCTTCTTACGGATTCGTCAAACAAGAGAAGCATCCTAAATAGTCTTCGATTCTCCAATTTGTCTTGTGAGCCTTACTGGTTTCCTCAATTTCTTTTATCCTTTTCAAGCTACTGGGTGTGCTACTTGCATTCTAGTTGGCTGATCTACATTGTTGTTGTCGTGGTCTTCAGTCCTGAGACTGGTTTGATGCAGCTCTCCATGCTACTCTATCCCACGCAAGCTTCTTCATCTCCCAGTACCTACTGCAGCCTACATCCTTCTGAATCTGCTTAGTGTAATCATCTCTTGGTCTCCCTCTATGATTTTTACTCTCCACGCTGCACTCCGATACTAAAATGGTGATTCCTTTATGCATCAGAACGTGTCCTACCAACCGATCCCTTCTTCTAGTCAAGTTGTGCCACAAACTCATCTTCTCCCCAGTTCTATTCCATACCTCCTCATTAGTTATGTGATCCACCCATCTAATCTGCAGCATTCTTCTGTAGCACCACATTTCGAAAGCTTCTATTCTCTTCTTGTCTAAACTATTTATCGTCCATGTCTCACTTCCAAACATGGCCACACTCCATACAAATACTTTCAGAAACAACTTCCTGACACTTAAATCAATACTCGATGTTAACAAATTTCTCTTCTTCAGAAACGCTTTCCTTGCCATTGCCAGTCTACATTTTATATCCTCTCTACTTCGACCATCATCAGTTATTTTGCTCCCCAAATAGCAAAACTCCTTTACTACTTTACGTGTCTCATTTCCTAATCTAATTCCCTCAGCATCACCCGACTTAATGCGACTACATTCCATTATCCTCGTTTTGCTCTTGTTGATGTTTATCTTATATCCACCTTTCAAGACACTGTCCATTCCGTTCAACTGCTCTTCCAAGTCCTTTGCTGTCTCTGACACAATTACAATGTCATCGGCAAACCTCAAAGTTTTTATTTCTTCTCCATGGATTTTAATACCTACTCCAAACTTTTCTTTTGTTTCCTTTACTGCTTGCTCAATATACAGATTGAATAACATCGGAGAGAGGCTACAACCCTGTCTCACTCCCTTCCCAACCACTGCTTCCCTTTCATGTCCCTGGACTCTTATAACTGCCATCTGGTTTCTGTACAAATTGTAAATAGCCTTTCGCTCCCTGTATTTTACCCCTGCCACTTTTAGAATTTGAAAGAGAGTATTCCAGTCAACGTTGTCAAAAGCTTTCTCTAAATCTACAAGTGCTAGAAACGTAGGTTTGACTTTGGTTAATCTTTCTTCTAAGATAAGTCGTAGGGTCAGTATTGCCTCACGTGTTCCAACATTTCTACAGAATCCAAACTGATCTTCTCTGAGGTCAGCTTCTACCAGTTTTTCCATTCATATGTAAAGAATTCGCATTAGTATTTTGCAGCTGTGACTTATTAAACTGAAAGTTCGGTAATTTTCACATCCGTCAACACCTGCTTTCTGTGGGATTGGAATTATTATATTCTTCTTGAAGTCTGAGGGAATTTCGCCTGTCTCATATATATTGCTCACCAGATGGTAGAGTTTTGTCAGGACTGGCTTTCTCAAGGCTGTCAGTAGTTCTAATTGAATGTTGTCTACTCCCGGGGCCCTGTTTCGACCTGATCTATATAGTCATTACAATTATTCTTAATAGTTCATTCCTCTGTCTGTAGGACACCCGGAATGTGTACTTGTCTTTCATAAATTTATGCCAACAATGTGTACCCATTGCTACAATGAAAATATAAGCAATTTGATAGATTAGTTTTCCACTTCTTTCATTTTCTAACCTGTCTATTTTTTGCCATCCCCATTCCACCTTTATCACATACAGTGCACTTAGCTTTCTGCTTTTATTAGCTCATGCACAATGTTCTAGCAGTAATCTCTGTATCTCTGTTTCACGTATTACTGTGTCTACCACGTTTAAACTCTCAGATTTTCGAATGTTGTCCAGTGCATTCTGTAACAGACAGTCTTTCCTTCTCATCCTGTCCGTTAAGTCTTCCACTGACCAGCAGTTCTGCATGACTGCTGCAAACTCCACCCATTTATCTGCACCTCACCAGTCCTCATCCTTCACTGCTCTTTCTTCCCCTTCAACCCTTCTGCTAGGAGAACAAGCAACTGGCTCCAAAAGCTTGCAGACTGTAATACCTTGAAACTTCCTGGCAGATTAAAACTGTGTGCTGGACTGAGACTCGAACTTGGGACCTTTGCGTTTTGCGGGCAAGTGCTCTACCAACTGAGCTACCCAAGCACGACTCACACCCCATCCTCACAGCTTAGCTTTATTTCTGCCAGTACCTCGTCTCCTACCTTGTTTGGCCCGCGAAAGGCAAAGGTCCCGAGTTCGAGTCTCGGTCCGGTACACAGTTTTAATCTGCCAGGAAGTTTCATATCAGTGCACACTCCACTGCCGAGTGAAAATCTCATTCTGTAATACCTTTTTATGCATGTGTTCTCCTGCCACCGCTTGATGAGTAGATTTTTTATCTATCCGATTACTTATATTTTCAAAAACTGATTATTTTCACTGACACTTTGCTACTGTGATGCATATTAAATACAAAAACAGTATGTGGTTCCCATGTACTCAAATTACAGTGGTCCTCTCTAATGAAGTGCCATAAATATTCCGTTAGTGTCCTGCAAGTTCTCTCAAGCACCCCGTTTGTCAGTGAAATGCTGTCGTCGCGGTTTTCCGGATCGTTAATAATCTTCTCTGCATGAACTTATTCCTTTGACTTTTGTAATACTTCCTAATGTGCTCCTCTTTTCATGCCTTTCCACTAAGTATAGTTTTTGATTTGGCCTAAGGTTCTGTGCATCCTCTGATGGCTGTCTGACATGATTTTGGCCTTTTCCTCTGGGTTTAGTTCATTTTCTTCGCACACTCTTAATTTCCCCTAACCACCCCTGTACTTTCATGCCCTCTACATCATCTGACCGCATTTGGCTCAGTGCATCACAGTGGTGGTGCACGTTATTGTCGCAATGTTGCTCATCTCCCAGTAATTTTATACTTCATATGTCCACTTTTCTTGTATATTATTTGGTTTAGGAAGCCTAATGTATACCGTGGTAGGTGTTACAATATACTGTCTTCGGTTACCCGACGTCTTATTGCGTCGATAATGAACGCAAGACTGCTGCAAGGCTCGAAGCAAACTCGGGGTTCTCTCTCTTACGGCAACTCCGTGGCAGCCATCAGATCTGGAGTCAGTGCGAGTTGAAAAGCCCTTCTGTGGCAACAGGTGGCTCAAGTGCCAGTGACGTTGGAGAGTACTGCAGTTGGCATGCAAACTCCCTGACTGGAGACAGTTCTGAATGTCCTGTCAGGTTGCACCGCTCTACAGATGACGTGTCTGCCAGCTTTCTCTCATTAATTTGTTATCAAGGCCACTTCAGCGTGTCATTCCACCATGCACAATGTTACCAGTACTGATCTTTTGACAGCAGTTGTGATAGGTTTGTTTCACTGACGTAGTAGTTTTGAAGGTAAAAATTAGGAGTAAATGTTTTCTCATCAGCATAACTGAATTTTATAGTTTTTCAATTGTAAATAGAGTGCAGATTTAATGTAGCGGCGTTTGAAAAAATGGCTGGAATATCACAGTTGTCAGTCCTAATGATATTGTTTATTACTCATCATCATCATCATCATCATCATTTAAGACTGATTATGCCTTTCAGCGTTCAGTCTGGAGCATAGCCCCCCTTATACAGTTCCTCCACGATCCCCTATTCAGTGCTAACATTGGTGCCTCTACTGATGTTAAACCTATTACTTCATATCATTCTTAACCAAATCCAGGTACCTTCTCCTCGGTCTGCCCTGACGCCTCCTACCCTCTACTGCTGAATCCATGAGTCTCTTGGGTAACCTTGCTTCTCCCATGCGTGTAACATGACCCCACCATCTAAGCCTGTTCGCCCTGACTGCTACATCTATAGAGTTCATTCCCAGTTTTTCTTTGATTTCCTCATTGTGGACACCCTCTTGCCATTGTTCCCATCTACTAGTACCTGCAATCATCCTAGCTACTTTCATATCCGTAACCTCAACCTTATTGATAAGGTAACCTGAATCCACCCAGATTTCCCTCCCATACAACAAAGTTGGTCGAAAGATTGAACACTGCACAGATAACTTAGTCTCGGTACTGACTTCTTTCTTGCAGAAGTGAGTAGATCATAGCTGACCACTCACTGCATTAGCTTTGCTACACCTCGCTTCCAGTTCTTTCACTATGTTGCCATCCTGTGAGAATATGCATCCTAAGTAGTTGAAACCGTCCACCTGTTCTAACTTTGTTCCTCCTATTTGGCACTCAATCCATTTATATTTCTTTCCCACTGACATTACTTTCGTTTTGGAGATGCTAATCTTCATACCATAGTCCTTACATTTCTGATCTAGCTCTGAAATATTACTTTGCAAACTTTCAATCAAATCTACCATCACAACTAAGTCATCCGCATATGCAAGACTGCTTATTTTGTGTTCACATATCTTAATCTCACCCAGCCAGTCTATTGTTTTCAACATATGATCCATAAATAATATGAACAACAGTGGAGACAGGTTGCAGCCTTGTCTTACCCCTGAAACTACTCTGAACCATGAACTCAATTTACCGTCAACTCTAACTGCTGCCTGACTATCCATGTAAAGACCTTTAATTGCTTGCAAAAGTTTGCCTCCTATTCAATAATCTTGTAGAACAGACAATAACTTCCTCCTAGGAACCCAGCCATATGCCTTTTCTAGATCTATAAAGCATAGATACAATTCCCTGTTCCACTCATAACACTTCTCCATTATTTGCCGTGGTCCTGACAACCTTTAAGAGGCCTAAACCCACACTGATTTTCATCCAATTGGTCCTCAACTAATACTCGCACTTTCCTTTCAACAATACCTGAGAAGATTTACCCACAACGCTGATTAAAGAGATACCTCTGTAGTTGTTACAATCTTTTCTGTTTCCATGTTTAAAGATTGGTGTGATTACTGCTTTTGTCCAGTCTGATGAAACCTGTCCCAACTCCCAGGCCATTTCAATTATCCTGTGTAGCCATTTAAGACCTGACATTCCACTGTATTTGATGAGTTCCGACTTAATTTCATCCACCCCAGCCGCTTTATTGCACTGCAATCTATTGACCATTTTTTCCACTTCCTCAAATGTGATCCTATTTCCATCATCATTCCTATCCCATTCTACCTCGAAATCTGAAACATTACTGATCGCATTTTCACCTACATTGAGCAACTCTTCAAAATATTCCCTCCATCTGCCCAAGGCATCCACAGGATTCACCAGCAGTTTTCCTGACCTGTCCAAAATACTTGTCATTTCCTTCTTACCTCCCTTTCAAAGACTGCTAATTACACTCCAGAATGGTTTTCCAGCAGCTTGACCCATAGTCTCCAACCTGTTTCCAAAGTCTTCCCATGATTTCTTCTTGGATGCTGCAATTATCTGTTTGGCTTTGTTTCTTTCTTCAACATAACTTTCTCTGTCTACCTGGGTTCTGGTATGTAGCCATTTTTGATACACCTTCTTTTTCCTTTTACAGGCTGCCTTGACTGTATCATTCGACCAAGCTGTTTGCTTCATCCTACTTTTACACACTACTGTTCCAAGACATTCTTTAGCCACTTCTAGTACTGTGTTCCTGTACCCTTGTCCATTCCTTTTCCAATGACTGTAATTGACTACATTCAACTAACTGGTACCTTTCTGAGATTGCTGTTATGTACTTGTGCCTGATTTCCTTATCCTGAAGTTTCTCCACTCTTATCCTCCTACATATGGACCTGACCTCCTGCACTTTCGGCCTCATAATCCCAATTTCACTGCAGATTAAATAATGATCAGTGTCATCAAAGAATCCCCTGAATACACATGTGTCCCTCACAGCCTTCCTGAATTCCTGATCTGTTATTATATAGTCAATGACAGATCTGGTTCCCCTGCCTTCCCAAGTATACCGGTGAATGTTCTTATGTTTAAAAAAGGAGTTTGTGATTACTAAGCCCATACTGGCACAGAAATCCAAGAGTTGTTTCCCGTTCCTGTTGGCCTCCATATCCTCTCCAAATTTACCCATAACCTTTTCATACCCTTCTGTTCGATTTCCAATCCTAGCGTTAAAATCACCCATGAACAGAACACTGTCCTTGTCCTTTACTCTAACAACTACATCACTGAGTGCCTCATAAAAACTATCCATCTTATCTTGATCTGTTCCTTCACAATGCGAATATACTGACACAATCCTAATTTTATTGCTAGACACTGTCAGATCTATCCACATCAGTCGTTCGTTTACATACCTTATTGCAACTACGCTGGGTTCCATTTCTTTCCTGATGTAAAGCCCTACACCCCATTGTGCTATTCCTGCTTTGACTCCTGACAGGTAGACCTTGTATTCTCCCACTTCCTCTTCTTTCTCACCCCTTACCCGAATGTCACTAACAGCTAAAACGTTTTGTTTATTACTTGTACAAATATTATCTCTGAGCACCTCGTGTGTATAAGTTGTGGCGTTTCGAGATGATAGTGTATTGGTTCTCAATACTGCATTTTTCTCTGCACTGTTGCGTATAATACATCCTGTACAGTGAGAACTAGCTTGTCACACAGTGCCTAGTTTGCGGAATGTGAATGAACACAAATAGTGTAAATACTTTACAAACTACAGACTTTTCCCACGTTTCTGATGAGGAGAAGCTTGCTGTAAAGAGACTAGGATGGTGTTACCAGTTTTAAACACTGTGCAAAATATTAATACTGGAAATCAACAGTTTTGGACGGTGTTTAAAATGGATATTTATAAAAACAGTGATTGGTTATGTGGCTGTGAATTTAAAAATGCATTATTTTGCTTCCTATGCCTGTATGATGATGAATCCTTGTGGACAAAAGTGAGAGTTACAGACATAAACCATCTGAGTAGCAAAGTGTAGAAGCAAGATCTTCAATTACTCCAATACAAAATTGTTTGAGACTGGCACTTTTTGGAACTGTCAGTGTAGCCGAACAACTGAGTAGTCCATCGAGAAGAAAAATTGCCGAGAATGATGCGTCCGAAAGAACAGACGTCACACATTTGTATAACCGATCTGCTGTGATGGGCATTGAAATTACAACTTTGTGATAAACAGTCTGTCTGGGTGAAGCAGTGGTTAATGTGACTGTCTAGTAAGTGAGAGATCCCAGGTTTGAGTCCCAGTGGTGTGCACATTATCCCTCATCACCACTTATTTTGCATAAAGTCCTGATGCGACTGATATCTTAGTACCTTCCCCGTATGTTCTTTTCTCTCCCCTCCACCATCAGTTTGCATAGTAGGAGAAGTTAGGCATAATAGGTCTGGGCTAAATATATTAATAAATATATTCATTTCTGTGTTTCCTTTGAATTGGCCTTAAGGGATTGTGATGAAACTGAATTGTTATCAAACCCTAGTGTTTTCAGAGGACTGGCTAATTTTAGCTCTGGGTTGAATGCAGCACTAAAAGATAATTTGGGTAAGGCAACTGTTTTCAAAGGAATCTTCAAAACTATTCAAAATGAACTTTTCCAAATTATGTTGGATGTATGCCAAGAAGAAATTTGAAAGCAAATAAGGAATTGGAATTTTTAGCTGTTATAGCAGATGAAAATGAATAGACAGCTTCTTGAGTTTCCTATCTCCTTGCAAACGCGGTGCTGCACACATGTTAGCTGTGACTTTGCTAGAAGAACTGAATAGGCAAAAAGTAAATCAGTCTCCTTAAAAATTACTTGCACAGACCTATGATGGGGCTTCTGTTCTGGCTGTTTCCTCTGGTGGGGTACAATATGTTGTGAAAAAATTGTCCTAATGCAAAATATGTACATTGCTATGCCCATGAAGTTAATGAATTATTTATTTCCAGAATGAGATTTTCACTCTGCAGCGGAGTGTGCGCTGATATGAAACTTCCTGGCAGATTAAAACTGTGTGCCCGACCGAGACTCGAACTCAGGACCTTTGCCTTTCGCGGGCAAGTGCTCTACCATCTGAGCTACCGAAGCACGACTCACACCCGGTACTCACAGCTGGCAGAAGTAAAGGTCCCGAGTTCAAGTCTCGGTCGGGCACACAGTTTTAATCTGCAAGGAAGTTTCAATTATTTATTTATTTAAAGTTCTCAGGGAATACGTCCTTGATGACTTAGTGAGAAAGCATTTCCCTCAATCTTATCCAGAGGAATTTTCAGTCTCAATTTGTAAACACAGTTAATTACTGCAAGAATTTATAAATCACATACTGGAAGGTGAGCCTATAAGAAGAGAAACTCAATTTTCCAAGCTCTTGGTCATAAAAATGTTCTTTTCAGTCATATCTTAAATTATTAGTGAGCACAGACATTTGCCTGCAGGGGAACAGCAACTGGTTATAAATTAAAATTGTAGAGCTGCAACAAGTTTCAATTGACTTTTTATTTATTTTACATGTTTCACTTGACCAATGTGAGCTTCTTCAGAACTTATGTAGCCAGGGGTCACACAGTACCCGTTTCAGTTATTGGTTAGAATTATTTAGTTAAGTTATGCTATTCACCAGAGTTCTCTTTGGTCAGTTACAGTACGGAGAATCAATATGTGCTGGCCCATAACACAATTTCAGCACTTAAAATAAATGTTATTAAGATTTGAGAAGTAATTGGCATCACCAGTGACAATGAATCTACTGATTGATTAGTGAAGAAAAGGAAGTTGAAACAGACTGATGTGAGTAGAAAAGAAGAGCAAAGGTGGTGTGCAACATGATAATTTTTTATGCTATAGATCCCTGTAGTTTTTCAGGTCATCTTGTAGCTGCGTCATTCTTTCTTCCAGAAAAGTTCCCCTTGTATTTTTTTAAGATATCCTAAAGATATCTTAAAGGAAGTGTGTTCAGTGTCAACATTTTTGGATAAACTGAAACTATATTGTGAACTATCTTCTAACTACCTAGCACAAGAATGCAGATCACTGTCTGGTGCACTTAGTTTAGTTGACTTTATGACAACTAACTGACTAGGGAAGATGTTCACTAAGTACTCTAAACTGTTGTATGTAATTCTCACAATTCCTTTGATGTTGGCCAAACCGAAAGGCTGCTTTTCAACTTTGAAAATAATAAAATTATTCTTACATAACTCTGAGTGAGGAAAGATTGACGCCCTCAGTGACGCTTTCCGCTGAAAGAGCCCTCACGATGCAGATTACAGACTCCAATTGGTGTGTGACTGACAAGTTTGTCAGTGAAAAACAGAAGGGCAGAGTTTCAGTACAAGTAAGACAAGTCCTTTAAGGGGGGTAAGACGTCAAACGGGCCGACTTGGAGCAGGAGAGGCACCACAGGACATTTTATTTTCTACTGTCTATACTTTTGCAAATAAATTCATAAAACTTTGTCCGCATGACCAGGAAAGATTCAGGATTCACACTCATAGCAGTGGAAGTGCAAAAACATAACAAAATAAATTTTTTTAGATATGCAATTCCATCATTTTTTCACTTACTGTTGGCTGAATTTGTTTGCTATAGGTACATTTTTCTTCACAAGTAAGAGAGATTCTTTGATGAATTTTGCACAGCATACAACCATATTTACAGGTGTATGAAACTCTAGAATTTTACAAATCTATTAAAAACTGTGGTAAAAATTGAGATATCCTAGAGTTTCAGACACCTGTTAGTATGGTTTGTATGCTGTGCAAAATTCATCGAACAGTCTCTCTTACATATGAAAAAATGTGCCTATAGCAACAAATGCAGCCAATAGTAAGTGAAAAAATGATGAAATTTCACATGTAAAAAAAATTATTTTGTTATGTTTTTGAACTTCTGCTGTTACGAGTGTGAATCCTGAAACCTTCCTGGTCATGCTGACAAAGTTTTATGAATTTATTTGTAAACGTATAGACAGTTGAAATTAAAATGTCCTGTGGGGCCTCTCCTGCTCCGAGTTGGCCCATTTGACATCCTACCCCCTTAGATGGTGAATGTGTTTCAGTTCTACTAGTAATTTAGCTCATTCAATAGTTTTTCTAGATATCTGATAAATCATTGCACGCTCTTTGCTACAGATTTTGTCAGATATACTTCTCACTTTTTGCAGGATCATAACTTGGGATTTAAAAAATTGAATTTTCTGGCCTTCATACAGCACTAATTGTCAGGATGTTTAAATCGTAATGAATGTTGGGAGGCGAGGCACTGATAAAAGAATTTTCTTCCTTGTAACCGTCTCGTATAAAAATGCAACATTGAAACTTTGGTGCAACACCCAGCTTCAGATACCACCATCCACCGCTGATGCATCGGCATGTGCATTGCAATTTCTGGGTTTATACACGATGTCTTAAGAATATTCCTCTAGTTCCAACCACCATTTCAATAATCTCAGGACAGGTCTTTGACACCAAAATTCCGTGTCTGTGTCAGTGGCTTGTGATCTGTTACTATGGTAAAATCCTCCTAGGTGTGTGGTCTGCACTGCTTTGTGACCATACAATTGCTAAGCACTCTAGTTTCAGTCTTATTCAACAACTGTGGAGCACAGTTGACTGGCAAATCTGCACCTATCATCCCTTGTGACAGAACTGCTCTGCGCTGGTATCTGTAGCACCAGTGTTATGGTTTCTTCAAATCTGGGTAGCTCAGTATGGGAGGATTTACTAATCTCTCAGTTCCTTAAATGCTGCTTGTGACAGATCTCCCAGTTCGTGTGGCACTATAGTCTTCAACGATTTATATACTGGAGTCACAGTTTTAATATCCAGCCACTCCTAAATATCATTTAAACCCTGTCATGGGTTTCAGAACTGTTCTCCACCTCTTCACATTATGCTCACCTGGTTCCACATCTTTCTTTGTTATTTTGTGTCCTAAGAATATTACCTCTCTCTCAGAAATTCACACGTATCTGATGTAACTTTAACCTAGGTGCCCTTAACCCATCCAATATTTTCCTGCAGCTTCTCATTACATCCTTTCCTGAACTACCTTAGCAAATTATGTCATCCAAGTACATTAAAACACTTTGCCCTTGCAATCTTGCTAAAGCAATGTTCATTAGTCTCTGAAATATACTTGATGCATTCTTTAGCCCCATTGACATCCTTTTCGACTCATAGTACTGATAATTGTAGTAAATGCTGTGTTTTCCACTATCTGCTGAATCTATTAAAATCTAATAATATCTGCTGGCCAAATTTAAAGTGGAGAAATAGTTGGCTTTCCCCAGTTTGTCTAGTATCTTCCTTATGTTGGGGATGGGGAAGGGTTTCCCCACTGAAATTTTGTTCTGTCCCTATACCACAGGTGTCCATGGGTACTTTTCAGGGACTCTGAACGATTATATTCCCATTAAACATTTTCTATATTTGCTCCTGTAATATCACCTTCTGTGCTTCCAGCATTGTGTATGGATGGACCTATCCTTTGTTTTTTTTTTGGCAATGTAGCTTCTTGTGCATACCATACTGTTTCTGTGTATGCCAAATTGTCACGTTTTAGATAAAATACCTCACCATATGCCGTACAATTCGTATCAGTCTTCTTTATCCAGATGACCTCTCAGATCATTTCTCTAACTTATTTCCTTATGTGCTCATGCTGTTCATTGCTTCCTGTGTGGCTCATATTGGTGTCACATTGTCTATTAGTTCCCATAAGACTTTCATTGTACTCAGATTCCACTTGGCGTCACTTGTAATCAGTACACTGAGAATGTATTTCCCTTGTTCTGTTAGTACCATAAATTTGATTATATGCACACTTCTGACTTGCGGCATTGCTTCAGTCTTGCTTATTGTCAGTAGTGGAATATTTCAAACTGTATTTCAATGGTGCTCTCACCACAGTTGATAATAACTTTTTGTTTGATTTCTCAGGTAGTCACTCCCCGCTAGACCTTCATAAGGAATATCCATTCCTTCTCCTATGATATGGAACTTGTGCATCACTGTCATTTTCCCTGTTAGTAATTGCAGATCAATGGTTTCCAATTTACTATTGTACCTTGCATTACACCCTTTAGTACATGGATGTCTTCCCTACTAATTACTACTTACTTTGTGAGCCTCTCTTGTTGTGTAAGGCCATTACAAAGGTGGTTTGATAAGTCTGGTAAATATCCAGGATGGAAAAATTTTTGTTGCACATTGATTATTCCAAGCATCAAATAAAGAATTTCAGCAATGGTCAAATGTTCAAATGTGTGTGAATTCCTAAGGGACCAAACTGCTGAGGTCATCAGTCCCCAGTCTTACACACTACTTAAACAAACCTATGCTAACAACACCACACACACACACACACACACACACACACACACACACACACACACACACACACACACACACACACACATACAGTGACATTACGCCTATAACTGTGCAGCCATTCTGCACGGCTTCAGCAATGTACATTGTACAGTTCAATGTTGCCAGCTGTCTCAATTGGTCAGTGTCTTGACTGCAATTGAAAATGCAGAAAACAGAGTTTCGTGCTGTTATTAAACATTTTCATTTGAAGAGTTGGACTGCTGCACAGATCAAAACAGAATTGGATGAAGGTCACATGACTGTTCACCATCGTTAAAGACCACTTACCTTTGGATTAATTAATTTCAATGTGGTCAGGCAAGCACCAAAGACAAAATGTGCTCCAGTCATCTGATTGAGGTAACCACAAAGGAAACCATTGACAAAATCCATGACACAGTAATGCGAGATGGCCTAATAAAAATTTGTGTGACTGCTGAGACTGTAAGCATCTCGACGCATCTTGACTGAGTGAGTGCCTAATATCCTGTACAGAGAATTTGCTACGAAGAAGCTGTGTGCGAGGTGGGTGCCGCAATTGCTCTGTCGACTGAAGGCAAATCTGGGACATTATTATGATGCAGTGCCTGGCTATGTTTAATCACAATCTGCAAGAGTTTTTCCCAAATTTGCGATTAGTGATGAAAGCTGGATCCATCGTTACACTCCAGAGTCGAAATGGCAGAGAAAACAGTTGACAAAAGGCTGGTAACAGTGCACTGAAGAATGCAAAGACCATTTTGTCAGATGGTGAGGTGATGGTCACTGTTTCTTGGGATTCCCAAGGATTAATTGGATTACTTGGAAAAAGGCAGAACCATAGCTGGACCTGTTTATGTTTCATTGTTGCATCATCTGAAACTTGTGTTGGCTGAGAAAAGATCAAAGTTTGCTTACAAAAAAAAGGGTCCTTTCACCAGGATAATGCACCACCCCACCCATCAGCGGTAACAATGGTGAAAATACATGAATCAGACTTTGCATTGGTTCCTCATCCACCCTGTTCACAAGACTTAGTCCCAAGTGACTTCACCTTGTTCCCTTACTTGATCCTTTGGCTCGCTGGGAAGAAATTTTCATCAAATGAGGAAGTGATAGTTGCAGTCAACAAGTATTTTTCAGTGGTATGAAAAAGTTGGTGGATCACTGGACCAAGTGTATATCCCTCAAAGCAGAATATGTTGAGAAGTAAGTTGAGTTGTTTATGAAAAAAACATTTTTTCTTGCTTTTTTATCTGACTTATCAAACCAACTTTGTATGTGCTCTGATATCTATTGATAAATGTAACTGTCTTCCTAATTCATAGCAATATTCCACTGCAATTTCTTTTCTTGCTTCAAAATCTGTGACTCTTAACATTTGAAACAAAACTAACAAAGAGATAGAGGGGCTGGCCAGTACTTACCTCAGCTCAGTACAGCTGATAGATTCACAAAACAGAACAGAAAATTTACATTCCTAGCTTTCGGAACATTGTTCCTTCATCAGGGAGGAGAGAGGAGAAAGGAGGGAAAGTGGATTCAGTTACTCACAACCCAGGTTATGAAGCAACAGGGAAAGGTAAACAGGGAGGGTAGCAAGGATGGAGGCATGGTTGTCAGTGGGAAGCCAAAGATATTCTACTGTTAAGTACTGTGCCAGCTTCAAACCAAAGAAGATGCAAACAGAAGTAAAGAGGTATATAGTATAAAGATAAAACACAACTATGTAGGATGAAAAGATGCGTGAATGGCTAAAGAGGAGAGGGAAAAAGGAGAAGACTGAAGAGTAAATGGGAGTGAGGTTAGTTAATGTAGGTTCAGTCCAGGGGGATGGTGGGATGAAAGGATGTGTTGGAGTGCAAGCTCCCATCTCCGCAGTTCTGAGGGACTGGTGTTGAGTGGGAGAAGCCAAATGGCACATTGTAGCAGGTTCCTAGAATTATGCTGGACGGGATGCTCCGCTACTGGGTATTGGACATCTCCTGGGCGGACAGTTCGTCTGTGCCTGTTTGTGCGCTCAGCCAGTTTAGTTGTCATCATACCGATGGAAAAGGCTGTGCAAAGCAGGCATGTCTGCTGATAAATGACATGTGTTGTTTCACATGTGACCCTGCCTCGAATTGTGTATGTTTTACCAGTAGCGGGGCTGGAGTAGGTGGTTGTGGGGGGATGCACGGGGCAGGTTTTGCAGTGGGGTCGGTTACAGGGGCAGGAAACGCTGGGTAGAGAAGGTGGTCTGGGAATATTGTAGGGTTTGACAAGGATGTTACGGAGGTTAGGGGGGCGATGAAAGACAACTCTGGTTGGTGTGGGGAGAATATTGTCAAGCGATGATCTAATTTCAGGGCTTGACTTGAGAAAGTCATATCCCTGGCAGAGTAATTTGTTGATGTATTTGAGGCCAGGATAATATTGGGTGACTAGAGGGATGCTTCTGTGTGGTCTGGGGGTAGGAACATTGTTGTTGGATGGGGAGGAATGTATTGATCAGGAGATCTGTTTGTGGACAAGGTCTGCAGGATAGTTGCGGGAGAGGAAAAGCACTGGTCAGGTTATTGGTGTAATTGTTGAGGGATTCGTCACTGGAGTAGATACGTTTGCCACAAATACCTAGGCTGTAGGGAAGGGAGCGTTTGATGTGGAATGGATGGCAGCTATCAAAATGAAGGTACTGTTGTTTGTTTGTGGGTTTGATGTGGACAGAGGTGTGGATGTGAGCTTCAACAAGATGAAGGTCAACATCCAGGAAGATGGCTTGGGTTTTGGAGAAGGACCAGGTGAAATTCAGATTCGAAAAGGAGTTGAGGTTATGGAGGAAATTAAGGAGTGTTTCTTCATCACGAGTCCAGACCACAAAGATGTCATCTATATAAACCTATACCAGGCCAGGGGAAGCAGCTGTCGGGTCTTCAGGAAAGCCGCCTCCACGAGGCCCATGAAGAGGTTGGCATAGGACGGAGCCATCCTGGTTCCCGTGGCCATTCCCCTGATTTGTTTGTAGGTCTGGCCTTCAAAAGTGAAGTAATTAACATTTGGGCATTTTGTCATGGTAAGATGTGTATTCTTCGTGTAGCACACTCTTAGTTTTCCATTTTACTTGCAGGTACAGCCCCTAATTTCTCATTGAATTGTGGTAACAAAATGTCTGAGAGCCTTTTGCTTCTTCTGCCTTCACGTGTGTCACTACCTGACTACCCTCACGGTCCTCTTTAGCTTTCGACAGTATCCAGCCGTGTGACCCACTGCACACAATATCGTCATCTTCCCTCTGTGTTACTTAGAGTTTAGACTTCCTTCACTCTCAGGAATAGATCCTTTTTTTTAAAGTGGAGAGTAGGGCACTTTCCTCTCACAATGCCTCTTCTGCTGTGGCACCTAACCTAATTTATTCACCCTGGCTTTGTACAGTTGTCCGCATCCTATCACTTGCTAGGCCCTGCACGGTGCGATCCTGTCCCAGTATCCGTACCACTTCTGATGCACGTCACAGTTGTGCTCCCCGTGTCGTTGCTTCCCACAACAGTGCTGATGCTGTGGTTCTGCTGGTTTCTTTTGCAGTCCCTCAAGTATTTCTTCCACTCACAGTGCCTCCTGCAACTTGTCTGGCCTGGACAAGACCACCAAGTTAATGTTGGGCTCTCAGGATGGCTTCTGCTTCTTTTTACCTGTTCCACATTCCCCATAACCAATCTTCCTGCTGTTGTAACACCTACAGCATCTCTCGGTGTTAATAAACAAAAATAGCTCCCAAATTAGCTCCCGTGCCCTCGAAATATAAGTTCAGAAAATGTCCCGAGCCCCTCCACAAGTAGTAATTTACGAAATAGAAATAAGAGGCAAATAGAGGGAAATCTACAATAGAATAAGAAAAGAATTTTAATCATAAATTTTGGAAGCATGGGAGGGGGGAAAAACAATAGAAATGGTTAAATTATTAGTTAGTCTTATATATGAGAAAATCAATATTATAGTCACAGAACGTAGGCCTTGAACACCAAAGATAGCGTTTACTAAAGTATAAATAGACATACAATGCAATTATGATACTCCAGTCTCTATCCTCTAGTCTGTTTGAAGTCAATTAAGACGTACAGCTTTAGGAAACAACAATAGGAGCTTTATTAAACCAAGGCGCAAGAATAAATCGCGACGAGACTGTTTTTTGGGAAGCATTAATTTCAGATCAGAATTAGAACTATTGTCATATTAGAGGAACAGGGAGGTGATCAATAATCTCTCTGACTTTAACGTCACTTCGTGTGAAGATTTAAATATTTTATGGAATTAATGATTTTTGGACCGATTTAGACTTTGTATTGTGATAGTGGAAAAGCTTTACTTCACGCGACTAGTAATCATAGTTCGTGACAGTTTATGGATATTAAACGGGAACAATCTTTTTATCGAAAGTGACAGAACGTTGTTTAATATCTCTGATATTGATGGGATTCCAGATTAGATACTTATTCAAAGAACCCCTTTTAATGTGATCATGTCAATGAACTGATTTATTAATAATTATTGTTAAATAAAATAACGTGTTAATTTGAAACTGACTATTCGTCTTGAACTTTACTTCAATTTAGGTTCATAAATAACTAGCTTACGTGATTTTCACCAAGAATAAACTGCAGACTAGTAACTGAAACAAGTGAATGAGAATCTATTGAAAACACTAGTATTAATTTACTTATGGTTTTTTCCTTCAAAACTGGGAAGACAATACGTGTAGTGACTCACTGGGGTTAATTTAAGAACTAGCCAGGATAAAACAAAACCCCTCAATACCAGTCAATGTATAGATAAATTGACATTCCTACTTTCATGCAAGATACGGAAGTCGGGATAGAAAAAAGGGTCACTACACTGTACATGGTGTGAAGGACCAGTTCCGATAGTCTTTCGGCCTGTGGGGTGCAATCGGGCTGTTGATGACAGTGTGGACTGAAGCCTACTGAGATACCTTTAATGGAGTGAGAGGAAGAAAGTCTCAAGGGTACTTAGCATACATGATTCTGGAGTGGAGAGAAGAAGTTGTTGGCTTTGTAGGAAGTGAATAAGGGTGCACACAAAAGAGGTCATACGGATAAAAAAGAGAACATTCTTTGGAGAAGATTCGCGGAGTGAAAGAATGTGCACTGAGAAAGCACTTTATATCGTGTGAACAAAAAGTTCAGAGCATGTTTTCTGGAGTTCATTCTCACTGTCTCACATCCTGCTGGAGACTGTTCTCAATGCGTGTCGTCTGCTGCACCAGGCACCAGCATACTCTTTATCTTGCATTTCAGTCAGCTTGCTCAAATATGCAAACTATTCAATGTACAAATATAGAACTACTGTAGCATCACTGTGTTTGGGAAGAGTTGCATAACATTTCATTTTGTTTTCACTTTTTTTATTTATTTATTTATTTATTTTTTTTTTTTTTTTTTTTTTTTTTTTTTTTTTTTTTTTTTTTTTTTTTTTTTGCAGCATCAGATTATTAATAAGATTACAGACAATTTATGAAAATACATTTTCTGACAGTCTTAACAAATTTTCAACATGCGGGGAACTTTTTTGTTATTGAAGTTAGGTGAACACATCATGCAAATGAAATTTTAAGAATACGCCACATTATCATCTACTTTAGACTGGAACTCGAGAGTTTTCTAACACGTGATAACCTTGTTTAAATGGCACATAATATTCTGTTGGCATGTCAAGTACTTAACTGGACACCTTGTGGTTCTGTTATGAGAAACAGTTCACCAGGTGTGTAATAAACCAGTTGTTAATTTTTCTGGGTCGCCTACTTATTTCTAGCATAGCAAAATGGAATGACTGTGCCGTGTGAAAATATGATGAACATCTGAAAAGGTCAGTGACACATTTCTCTGGTGTGAACCTAGTCTTCCCACACACCAGTCAGAAAAAGTGGGTCTGGTAAATACCACAAAAATGTTTTCGTTTTTGCTTTATGATTTTTGGGAAGAAAGTTCACCAGCTTAATAATGTTTTTACTGTTCAATCCTTATAAACTTATACAGTTTCACTCTTCAGTATTACTTCAGGCTATGTATATCTTTTCTTTTTTTCCTTCTGAGAAACATAAATTTATTAAACTTACTAAAAAAACGTGGTAAGACTTAAAGTCTACAGAATTTACTCAGCTTTAAGTACGCTACAGAGCTCATGTTAAAAATGGGGAGAATTTTCTCTGCTCATGAGAAACTTTGCTGTGTTTATTCATATGAAATCAGAGAATATTCTTCACATTGAGCAAGGTTCCCCACCTGTTTACTCAACTGAGAACACTCTCTGGTGAAATACATACTCACTTTATTTATTTGCGTGAACTTGATAATGTTCTCCAAAATTCCTAGAATTAAGTACTTTCTCCATGTTATTTATACAATCCACGGATTGAAATTAAGAACAACTTATTCCACATGCTTTATGTCTTTGCAAATCATTGCCGCTGCCCCTCTCTAATCCCCCCACCAGTTTCCCTCCCATGCCACCACTCTCCCTACCCACCCTGCCATGCTGGCAGCCCCTCCCTCCCCCTTTCCGTGCACTGCCACACCACCTTTTCACTTTCCTCAAGATTTTTTTTTTTCCTCTGGGTAAATATGTATTTTCATGTACATTATTAGAATTTTGTAGTAATCTCTCTCTCTCTCTCTCTCTCTCTCTCTCTCTCTCTCTCTCTCTCTCTCTCTCTCTCTCTCCTATACCTAAAAACAAAGATGATGTGACTTACCAAATGAAAGAGCTGGCAGGTCGACAGACACACAAACGAACACAAACATACACACAAAATTCAAGCTTTCGCAACAAACTGTTGCCTCGTCAGGAAAGAGGGAAGGAGAGGGAAAAACGAAACGATGTGGGTTTTAAGGAAGAGGGTAAGGAGTCATTCCAGTCCCGGGAGCGGAAAGACTTACCTTAGGGGGAAAAAAGGACGGGTATACACTCGCACACACACACATATCCATCCACACATATACAGACACAAGCAGACAATGTCTTACCTTACCTTAGGGGGGAAAACGGACAGGTATACACTCGCACACACACACATATCCATCCCCATATACACAGACACCTATTATTGAGTATATATCGGCGGGATAAAATTATGTCTGTGTATATGCGGATGGATATGTGTGTGTGTGTGTGTGTGTGTGTGTGTGTGTGTGTGTGTGTGTGTGTGCGCGCGCGCGTGTACACCTGTCCTTTTTTTCCCCCTAAGGTAAGTCTTTCCGCTCCCGGGATTGGAATGACTCCTTACCCTCTCCCTTGAAACCCAAATCCTTTTGTCTTTCCCTCTTCTTCCCTCTTTCCTGATGAGGAAACTGTTGGTTGCGAAAGCTAGAATTTTGTGTGTGTGTTTGTGTTTATTTGTGTGTCTATCGATGTGCCAGCACTTTCGTTTGGTAAGTCACATATATAAAATCGAGGGAAACATTCCCCATGGGAAAAATATATCTAAAAACAAAGGTGATGTGACTTACCAAACGAAAGTGCTAGCAGGTCGATAGACACACAAACATACACACAAAATTCAAGCTTTCGCAACCAACGGTTGCTTCATCAGGAAAGAGGGAAGGAGAGGGAAAGACGAAAGGGAGAAGGTAAGGAGTCAATCCAATCCCGGGAGCGGAAAGACTTACCTTAGGGGGAAAAAAGGACAGGTATACACTCGCACACACACCCATATCCAACTGCACGTACACTTTCCGGTACTGGATCAGACTCTGGATGTGGCTTTCCAGCAGGGATACGACTTTTTCAAATCCTACCCTGAAATGAGATCCATCCTTCATGAAATCCTCCCCACTCCACCAAGAGTGTCTTTCTGCCATCCACCTAACCTTCGTAACCTCTTAGTTCATCCCTATGAAATCCCCAAACCACCTTCCCTACCCTCTGGCTCCTACCCTTGTAACTGCCCCCAGTGTAAAACATGTCCCATGCACCCTCCCACCACCACCTACTCCAGTCCTGTAACCCGGAAGGTGTACACGATCAAAGGCAGAGCCACGTGTGAAAGCACCCACGTGATTTACCAACTGACATGCCTACACTGTGAAGCCTTCTATGTGGGAATAACCAGCAACAAACTGTCCATTCGCATGAACGGACACAGGCAGACATTGTTTGTTGGTAATGAGGATCACCCTGTGGCTAAACATGCCTCAGTGCACGGACAGCACATCTTGGCACAGTGTTACACCGTCCGGGTTATCTGGATACTTCCCACTAACACCAACCTGTCAGAACTCCAGAGATGGGAACTTGCCCTTCAGTATATCCTCTCTTCTTATTATCCGCCAGGCCTCAACCTCTGCTAATTTCAAGTTGCCGCCGCTCATACCTCACCTGTCATTCAACAACATCTTTGCCTCTGTACTTCCACCTCGACTGACATCTCTGCCCAAACTCTTTGCCTTTACATATGTCTGCCTGTGCCTGTATGTGTGCAGATGGATATGTGTGTGTGTGCGAGTGTATACCTATCCTTTTCCCCCCTATGGTAGGTCTTTCCGCTCCCGGGATTGGAATGACTCCTTACCCTCTCCCTTAAAACCCACATCCTTTCGTCTTTCCCTCTTTCTTGATGAACCAACCGTGGGTTGTGAAAGCTTGAATTTTGTGTGTGTGTTTGTTTTTGTTTGTGTCTCTATCAACATACCAACGCTTTCGTTTGGTACGTTACATCATATTTGTTTTTAGATATATTTTTCCCAATTGGAATGTTTCCCAAGAAACATTCCACATGGGAAAAATATATTAAAAAAAGATGCTGTGCCTTACCAAATAGGAAAACACTGGTAGGTAGATTCAGTAAAAAACACACAGACACACACACAAATATCAAGCTTTCGCAACCTTGATATTTGTGTGTTTTTTATTGTTTCTATCTACCAGCACTTTCCCGTTTGGTATATATATAAAAAAACAAACATGATGTGACTTACCAAACGAAAGCACTGGCAGGTTGATAGACACACAAACAAACACAAACATACACACAAAATTCTGTTTTCACAACCAGCGGTTGCTTCATCTGGAAAGAGGGAAGGAGAGAGAAAGACGAAAGGATGTGGGTTTTAAAGGAGAGGGTAAGGAGTCACTCCAGTCCTGGGAGCGGAAAGACTTACCTTAGGCGGTGAAAAGTACAGGTATGTGCACGCGCGCGCGCGCCCACACACACACACACACACACACACACACACACACACACACAAAAATCTGCGTGTGTGTGTGTGTGTGTGTGTGTGTGTGTGTGTGTGTGTGTGTGTGTGTGTGTGTGTGTGTGTGTGTGTTTGTGTGTGTGCGTGCGTGCGCGCGCGAGTGTATACCCGTCCTTTTTTCCCCCTAAGGTAAGTCTTTCCGCTCTCGGGATTGGAATGACTCCTTACCCTCTGACTATTCGTCTTGAACTTTACTTCAATTTAGGTTCATAAATAACTAGGTTACGTGATTTTCACCAAGAATAAACTGCAGACTAGTAACTGAAACAAGTGAACGAGAATCTATTGAAAACACTAGTATTAATTTACTTATGGTTTTTTCCTTCAAAACTGGGAAGACAATACGTGTAGTGACTCACTGGGGTTAATTTAAGAACTAGCCAGGATAAAACAAAACCCCTCAATACCAGTCAATGTATAGATAAATTGACATTCCTACTTTCATGCAAGATACGGAAGTCGGGATAGAAAAAAGGGTCACTACACTGTACACGGTGTGAAGGACCAGTTCCGATAGTCTTTCGGCCTGTGGGGTGCAATCGGGCTGTTGATGACAGTGTGGACTGAAGCCTACTGAGATACCTTTAATGGAGTGAGAGGAAGAAAGTCTCAAGGGTACTTAGCATACATGATTCTGGAGTGGAGAGAAGAAGTTGTTGGCTTTGTAAAACCCACATCCTTTCATCTTTCCCTCTCCTTCCCTCTTTCCTGACGAAGCAACCGCTGGTTGCGAAAGCAGAATTTTGTGTGTATGTTTGTGTTTGTTTGTGTGTCTATTGACATGCCAGCGCTTTCGTTGGTCTGTATATGTGTGGATGGATATGTGTGTGTGTGCGTGTTTATACCCGTCCCTTTTTCCCCCTAAGGTAAGTCTTTCCGCTCCCGGGACTGGAATGACTCCTTACCCTCTCCCTTAAAACCCACATCCTTTCGTCTTTCCCTCTTTCCTGATGAAGCAATCTTGGGTTGCAAAAGCTTGAAATTTGTGTGTGTGTTTTTTATTGTCTCTGTCAACATACCCACACTTTTTATATCTCTGTGATCCCATGAACCAAAGCATGCCAATTTCTTTTTTCCTGCACTTACCCCTGTAGGCTTTCCAGGTTGGAGCACATTATTTCTGTGATGCCATTGATTCATTTCATCCTCTGACATCCTCTTTTCCTAGTGCCTTCGATCTTCCCCAGCATTAGAGTTTTTTCCAGTGAAACATATCTTTTCATCATGTCTCCAAAGTAGGTCAGCTTTTGTATTAGCATCAGACCCTCCTGGCAGTGCTTTGGTTTTATTTGTTCTGATATTAACCTATTCATTCCCTTTGAAGTCCATGGGGCTCTAAGAAGTTTCCTCCAACACCACTATTCAAAGGAGTCTAGTCTTCGCCATTCATTCCACATTGCTAATGGTCCACGTCTCACATCCATACATCACAACTGGAAAGACTGTAGTCCTTACAGTACAGATCTTTGTTGCTAAAGTCATAACTCCACACCTTAAAACCTCGTCAAGGTCTGACTTTGCCTTTTTATCAAACAGCAAGCATGTCCCGATTTCGTGGAGACACTTGCTGCTCGGTAAAAAGACAGTGTCAAAACTTGACGAGGTTTTAAGGAGTGGAAATATAGCTTAAATCCTTCAGTAGTGTTGTACAAACATTCGCAGCATAGAGGAATCTCAGTATGTTGGTCACATTGTCACAGTAACAGCAATGCTCCTGTTCTTTCACAGGGAGCTGAGTGTCGAAGGGTGCCAAGGTGACCCCAAAGCCACAGACAGGCTGACCGAGCAGATGCCTAATCTCGTAATTCGTGGCAACATCCATGCTAGGCTACAGCTTTTCGACTTTGGGGCACCTGAAGACAACAGAGTCAATGCAGACGGACATTCGGAGAGTGACGAAGACAGCGACAGTGGTAGTAGTGTCGGCAGCAGTGACAGTGAGAGAGGGTGAGAGAGGTGTATCTGTGTGTATAAAAGTGTTGTGGAATTTATAGGAAAGTACAATTGTCAGTACTGATTACATTCCTTGTCGACATAAGCAGAAACTGTTTTGAAGGAATATAACAAGTAATTTTGGAAATGTATAGAAGAAACTGTAATGTTGTTTGAATACTTGCTGCAATAATCTACAGTTACATTTGATTCTTGTTGTAACAACAATGGATTTGCAATGACACAATTTCTTTAAATGATAAAATGGCAACACAGATCAGGTAGCAATTCGTAAATAGCACTGACAATGTTTTTTTTGCAGTAAGTCATATTTAAAAACTTCTGTATTATTATGAACCTGTGAAACAATAATAAATGAGGACTGATATCCTGTTATTTTAAGTTTTAATTATATTTATCAGGATACTACTAGTTACCATTTTTAAATATTAAATTTCACTTGGAGGAACCCACCTTGTGATTAAAAATACATGACAGACTGTACTTTATGAATGAACCACACAGAACTGGTGTAATATTGTACAGTATTTATTATTTGTTACACAAACCAGTTTTCGGCTGTAATGCCATTGTCGGGTATGAACATAAGTAAGTGGTAAAGTGAAATTGCTTGGATCAAAGATTTTAAAGTAGTGCATGTAAAGAGTACCTCCATTTCCAGAGGTGAAAAATGTTAATGTTAAAAACAGGAACAGTAGTAGTAGTACTAGTAGTAGTAATATGGTATTCTGCCTTACGGCAGGTCTTGTCATGGGTTAAGACTCTTCCACTTTTGTCTGTACATAGCCAGTCTTTTCATTTCTGAATATTTGTCTCCTTTGATATTGTCCAGCATTTGATATCTTCTTTTTCCTCTTCCCCTTTTTCCTTCCACCATTCCTTCTATTCCTACCTTCAATAATCAGTCCCTCCTCAAACAATGCCCAGTCCAGTTCCATTTTCTCTTTCTGATGACTTTCAGCATGTTTCTTTCTTCTCCAACCCTTCTTAATACTTCTTCATTCCTTAATCACTCTTCTCATTTCACTTTTTCCATTCTTTTCCGTATACACATCTCTAGTGTCTCCAATCTTCTTTAATCTTCCTTCCTCAATGTCCAGGTTTCCACACCATACACTGCAACACTCCAGATGTAACATTTGGCAAGTCTTTTTCTCTTTTGTTTAGTGGTCCACAAAGTAATTTCTGTTTCTCTTGAATCTTTCTTTTGCCATTGCAATCCTTTTTCTAATTTCTGTTGAGCAATACATATCATCCATTATTACACTTCCCAAATAATTGAAGTTATTCACTTGCTCAATTTCCTCTCCCCCTATTTTCATACGGAATTTTCTCCCCTTTCTTCTAATTACCATGCTTTTCATTTTCTTCTTATTAATCTTCATTCCATATTCTTCTAAATTTGTGTTAAGATCATCTAACATTTGTTCCATCCTCTTGCCATCTCTGCCATCACAACCATGTCGTCTGCAAATCTTATACACTCTACTGTCCGACCCCCTACACAAACTCCAAACGGACAATGAGCAGAAGAGAATTGTGACTGTCACTGGCAGTTTGTATGCCACATACTCGTATAATTCTTGAAATACCTGTAAAATAACAGATGTAATGCAGTGGGTAATAATAGACAATAACAAACCTAGTAGAACTGACATTTTATTGGTGGTCACCTACAGTGCTGATTTACAATATTCTTCCTCTTCTTATACATTTCTTTCAAGAGGCCTACTTTTTTCTGAGGTTATTTCTGAAGTCAGTGAAGGTATTTTAAATCTGACTTGCAACTCCAAGGAAATGCGTATTTTTGTCACCAGATGTGTTTCACTTCATTGAAATGAAATAATATTAGTGGTCTTAATAAACACACATACCATGTGACTTGCTTTCTCCATCTATAAACAGTTCATGTAAAAGATGTTAATTTTAGTACTTAAGATTTTTGCTGACATCGGGAAATGCCATCTGCTTGCAAGCTTCTTTTAGATATTTCTTCGTTTACACTATTGTTTCTTGTACCATTGCAGCAAAGACAGGTTGTCAACTTACATTTTAACTTACCCCTGAAATCTCAAATTTTCTCAGGGAAAAAATGCTAAAACTTGTTGGGAAATAAGGAAAAGATCAGGGAAATTCACTTGGGGAAACTTGCGGCAACCTTGGATGCAGTTGGCCAGGAATTTGTGTAGTACGTCTGCCCCCACATTCCCACGCACTCGGACGTCGGGCCATGGTCGCACATGACTGATCCGCAAATCTCGATATTTCACAACTTGACTGGCCAGCCAGATGCAGTTTCTTTCAGACTTAGGTCCTGTTAGGCAGCGATGTCAGCACCTGACTGTGTCCTCCTCAGAGATTACTCAATACCTCACACACTTCACGCCCCTCACATATCCTTCCAGGCTGATAACAACACGAAACACAAGAAAGACTGACGCTCGCTGGTGGCTCTTTGTCTGTCACAGAGAATCGCAACTCTAATTATTTACATAACTGCCAGTGGTGTGTAAGTGTCCGTGTTACTCTGTCATCCAGCCAAGTCTTCTGGATACTTCAGTTGTCAGGCAGCGTATTTGAGGTCAAGATGCAGCATACGTGTTAGAGGTGGTTTGTAACTGTAGTTCCATTTACAGCAGATTTTATGATGGAAAAACTGTTAATGAAAGTGAATTTTATAGTAATTTAATTTAGTTTATGTTCTGAAATTGGTTCTGAGATGTGCAGAAATCATGTCACCCTCTTTATTGATTGTAACAATGTTATGATAAGGATAGTTGCTACTCACTGTATAGCGGAGATTCTGAGATTCGATAGGCACAACAAAAAGACTATCAGAAAGTGAGCTTTTAGCCAACAAGGCCTTTGTCAGAGATAAAACGCCCCCCCCCCCCCCTCACACACTCACTCACACACACACACACACACACACACACACACACACACACACACACACACACACACACACACACACACACACAAATGCAGCTCGCTCGCATGAGGCAACAGCCAGAGACTGCAGTCATGTGTGTATGAGTTGCGTAGTTGCGTGAGTGCTTTTTTTGTGTGTGTGTGTGTGTGTGAGGGGGGGGGGGGGGGGCGTTTTATCTCTGACAAAGGCCTTGTTGGCCAAAAGCTCACTTTCTGGTAGTCTTTTTGGTGTGCCTATCTGCGCCTCAAGCATCTCTGCTATACGGTGAGTAGCAACTATCCTTCGCATAATATTTGCTACATTCCATTCTGATTATTGATTGTTCTCTTAAAATCTGTAGTAAAATAGTTTCATATTACATGAAAAATCATAATGTTGTCATGTACAGGGAAGTTTATCTAGGAAGAGGTTCAACATATTACTTGTAGGTGGAACGGTGGTCTGATCATTTAATATTAAAAGACTATGACCAAGGTGTGGACGGGGCCAAGGAATTGACATATCAGACATGATTTAACACATAAATAATTTATTCATAACATACAATACATAACGCCAACTACATAAATCCTGCTTCGATGCTTACAACTGCCCAAAATGGGAGGGCCACCACTTTCGAATTGGAAAGGCTTTAATTTAAGAAACTAAAACGCCTATTATAATTTTTAAAAATAATAATAACACAACACGTAAGTAAGCACTAAGTGAACACACTCTTAAATCTTTAATTATTAATCACAAAGATGGGTTTACCACATTTAAATTCTCATTGCAATATAAAACATAAATACATGAATTCACAACACGGCATGGCTTCAAAATTTCTACCTGGACAACCTATGGTCCTAAAACTTTCGTATTACCTTCCAGCCAATCACATTAATAACTTATAAGCACAGTTGTTAAAATACAAACGCTTGCACTATAATCAATTTTAATAATCCACAATCACTCAAAAAAGCAACATCAGAAGTTCGATATGGAGCATGTAAGCCTGTTTATACAAACTTTTGGACCAAAATAGGCATAACAGAAGTGCGCTAGTTGATTTTAGGATATGTGCTCCCATTCGCTTAATCACTGAGCAGATATTTACTTAAGCGACAGGTTAGATAGTTAATGCAAATAGAAGGTATTTCTAAAGTTTTTTTTTCCTTCCTCCTTTTTAACAAGGGGGTTTTAGTAAGGTGTAAATTACACTTTGAGGAGATGCAATAGCAATCTAGCAGGCAGCCTTCACAAGGACGCCATGCCACTACACACGTGCTAAACTAGCCATGTATCCACTGTTCAAGCCAAACATTAACAACACAGTTCCATATTCCTGTCACCAAAATAGTAAGGATCAAAGCAAAACCAAAAATCTCAAGAGCGCAAGATCCAGCATAGCTTCAGAACAGATCTTACTTCATGCAGTTGCCTTCACAAATACAGGTATTGAAATGAAGACAAGAATGTGTAACAACATTCCCTAATCAGCACAATGTTCTTCTTCAGGTCCCGGTAGCACTAGACAATGCTGACATGCCGATGTTAACAAACCTCTAAGGCAACACCCTCCAACTGACAAGCCAAAACCAACGTGACCCCTTATCAGCTCCATGACAGGACTTGAACCCCCAACTACTCTCAGTGCAACTCACTTAGAATAAATACAGCGTAAATAGTATGGCAGACACATATACCCAGGGATTAACGGAACACTAGACTGAACTAGAATTAACCTTAATAATACAGCACTAGATCTTGGGAGACAAGGAACTAACTCCCCACCCGAAATTCTGTAACCACAGGGCGGGAGGATGAACTACCAAAACGTAGAAGTGCAAACGTACACAAATAACTACCAAAATACACCACTACACCGGTTAGCAATGATGTGTGGAGGAATCTGCACTGTCAGAATTACACCAGTGAACAGAACAGAGGATTGCCACGGCAGTGGCCACAAGGTGGGAAAGACGACTGGATGAACTCAATCCCAAAGGACGATCAACTTGAAACGTTCACACTTAACTTCTTTTCTCCTTTCCCTCACTGCACTTCTTTGTTTGTCCAGGACTGCTGTGCACAATTCTGAGCCGTCCCCAGTTGTCCCGGCAGACACCGACCCTGCCAAACTGCTCCCGGACTCAAACCCTCGCCGAACGGCGGCTCCACCGCCCCATGGCGGTTACTGTTTGTTTGCCTTCGTCGACGCAGGCGATGCTTAGACTGCCATCCGCCTCCAGCGAACAACCAGTGAAGAGCAAACAGAGGGGCCCAACCAGGCCGGCGTTCCTCCATGGTTAGAAGTGCGGGTTCGATAACAACACCCGTACATGGAAGGCAGGATGTCGACGTCACCAGAGCAGACACGAAGGCCACTCCGCGACAGCCTCCTCCAGTGTGACCGCGCTCGCCTATAAATAGTACAGGCCAAAGTGTCTGCTGCAATAAACACGTGAGTCAGTCGTGTTGCCAACCTATGGTTTCTAAGTACACCAAAGACAGAACCCTCAATTGATAGTGGGTACACTACGGGCGGGAGTTCAAACGAAAGAGCTTCATAAAAGACCAACCCTGAACAACTGTGGAAAAATTAAATAGGAGCGAAGCAATAAAAGACCACAACAAGATGCTAGAGCCCAATTGCACTCAAACAATGTTGATTACCAAAAAATATTGGCTCCACATGAGGCTCAGGAAACGAGCTATAGAAAGATGGAAGTACACACAGCTCAGTAGGTATTATACTTGATTTACACTGATAACTGCTCCGTGGAAATCAAGGTATCTTATTTACTGATTATATATGTGTTGTTTTCTTTGTTTGTTTTCATTATTTGACTAGATGAGAAGCTTGGTGTTGTCCACATATGTATTTTTTACTTATAAGACTTTTTTGTATACAATGTTTGAAGCAGTGTGATTGGGGACATGCACAAAGAGACTGTTTGCTTCACTAACACAGGAGAGAGCCACATATAGCTGCCCATGCAAAAAGCGTCTGTCTCCAAGGTCCATGCCTGCAACACACAGCATCTGGCATTGTGTTGCATAACTGTCAGTTGTACATGTTTAAAGGGAAGTGATAAACTGATAAGAATAAGTGGAATTTTTGGTGGAAGATGTCCCTCATTTGTGCTGATTTCCACCAAATTTTCTGTTTGTATGATGTTATGTTGGAGAGAAGTAACTTAAAGCCTGTGTGCGTGAAGAGGTCTGAGGAGTGAGACGATGCGTGACATTCCCGATCGGAGCTATGTTGCACCTCACTCTTGAAAGAAGCTTCGAAAGAGCGAGTCAAAACCTGATGTTCTCGATCTGAAGCAAGTCCTGCCTCATGATCTTTATTGGATTCTTTAGATGGCATAGACCTCAGTCTATTAGCCATTCTGGTGTAATCAGAAAGACTTCACTGTTTTCTAGGCAGTTTTATGTGCAAACAAAATGGGATTGGAGTGTAGTGAGTAGGCATTCAAATGAAAATGCAGATTTAACAACTCGTTTTTTCCTAGCAAAGAATATAAATAAAACATACTGAAAGACGTGCACCACTGTTGTTTTACAATACACAAAGCATAATCAGTAAATCTGGATACCTAGCAAAGCAATTTCGCAATTAGTTTGTATACCTAAAGACGAGATTGCAGTGCTTAATTCTGTCACTGAGGTAAACTTCCTCTCACGCACCAGTCATGTAGTTAACAAAAACTAACTTGGTTCTCTGGTGTACTACACTGTAATGATTAACATCCAGACTACTAAGCTGCACAGACAATTTAAGACAAAAGTTTGTTACTAAATATATATAGGGTGAGATTTTCACTCTGCAGTGGAGTGTGTACTGATATGAAACTTCCTGGCAGATCAAAACTGTGTGCTTGGCCGAAACTCAGGACCTTTGCCTCCCACGGGCAAGCGCTCCACCAACTGAGCTACCCAAGCATGACTCACACTCCATCCTCACAGCTTTACTTCTGCCAGTACCTCGTCTCCTACCTTCCAAACTTTACAGAAGCTCTCCTGCAAAACTTGCAGAACTAGCGTTCCTGAAAGAAAGGATATTGCAGAGACATGGCTTAGCCACAGCCTGGGGGATATTTCCAGAATGAGATTTTCACTCTGCAGTGGAGTGTGCGCTGATATGAAACTTCCTGGCAGATCAAAACTGTGCGCCGGGCCGAGACTCGAACTCAGAACCTTTGCCTTGAGTTCGAGTCTCGGCCTGGCACACAGTTTTGATCTGCCAGGAAGTTTTATATATAGGGTGTTTTAAAATGTTTTAAATACTTTGAGAGGTGGTAGTACTCCTCAAAACAAGAAAAATAAGTCCAATAAACACAGGTCCACAAGTGCATATTTTCTGAGATACACGTGTTTGTAGGAATGGCTGTGAGATTCTCAGTTGTGGACAATAGCGCTGTCATTGCTTTGGTGCTTTGTCAAATGTATCAGCAGGGTATTATGTGTTACCGTTAGGTGATTTGAAGTCAGTTGTGTGGTTAGAGTTGTGTTGTAGGCTGTATTAGTTTTCATAATGTTCGTGTTCCTTATTGTCAGTACACTCAACCCTGCGAACAAATGTGGATTCACTTATGTATTTTCTGTTATTGCACTGTTTGTATGTACAATTGGTGTAGTACATTTACATTTTCTCACTTCTACCACTTGGCAACGGAAGCGTACTACTCGACAAGTGAAATGGCCGATACGATATTCTGCTACGGTTTAGCAAACGGATATAGCCTCTGAGCTCCTGCCCTCGATGCTGAAATGCATTCACAGTGCAGAATGGCTTCTGATAAACTGTTTGACAGACTTTTCCAGCCCCTGAGGGACACAGGTACCCTTGTGCCTCAGAAGACTGACAGTGGAAAGCCCCACAGAGTGTGAATACCTGTCAAGGTGGAGCTTGTGCCAGGTTTGGCGGAAGAAACTCCTGTGACTACCGTATTTACTCGAATCTAAGCCGCACTTTTTTTCCGATTTTTGAAATCCAAAAAACCACCTGCGGCTTATAATCGAGTGCAAAGTAAGATGAAGTTCTGAAAAATGTTGGTAGGTGCCGCCACAACTAACTTCTGCTGTCGAATATATGTAGCACTACACAGGCATGCTTTGCAGGCACAAAGATAAATACTGGCGCCAAAACCTCTGCACCAGTAAATAAATTAAAAAAAAAAAAAAAAAAAAAAAAAGGTGGAAAATGAGCTTTTTTGTCCACCCCAAGTTTCAACCACTGCATTTTCATACATTATCCAGTGAAGTAAATACAAATTCTGTATTGTTCATCTTCGAATGTAGCAGCATTTCAATGTACTACGAAAATCCGACTGGCAAGACTGTTTGGGATATTTGTCAATATGGCCAACTCTACGTTCTGAATTTTTTCCTACCTGTGACAAGAGATGGTTGCTAATAGGAACTTTTAGGAATTGTGAATCACATGCAGTATTCTCTTCACCATAAGAATAATAGGAATATAAAGATTTTGCCATGTATTGTTTCGTGTTTGCTGGTATCTCATTTAAATCCTGTGTGCCTAATAAACTACGAAACTAGATGAGACAACAGCAAATGCGGAAGAATGTACATATCATGTCATGTTCATATTAGTATTATTCTCATGCCTAATAGTGATACAGTCAGAAATAAAGCACGGCAATTGACTAGATTTTTAAATCTAAGATGACTAATTTCTGTGCAGAATGTAATGTACTAAAGAGGCGTGTGCAAAGATTTTCAAACGGAGAAAAATTTTTGCTAAACTCTCGTTCAGAACATCATCTATCATACACAGTCTATTAAATGGTTCTTGTTGATCCTCTTCTTTTTTCAAAAAGAAAAAAAAAAAAGAAAAAAGAAAAAAAAGAAAGAAAGAAGCGGTTGTAGCACGCACAAAGGCAGCAAGGCATGCCGAGAGCGGTGACAGGCCGTAAACACGCACTATCAGAATGCGGCAAACAATGCGTGACACAGTACAGTAATGTGTTTTCAGCTTAGAGTGAGGTAAACACTTATAACAAAGAGAACAGCAGTTATAACATCAAAGAAAAATAAGCAATCAATTCAAACCAGATGAAGCACGTGACAAAAGGAAGGGTACCGGTACCCATATAAATAAGGATGGAGCACCTGACACATAGCAATGGCTACCTGGTAAAGCTTAACTGCTAAACTTATGACTCAAACCACACTACTGTAGCTGTATCATCATTAATTCGACCTAAATTGTGTCTCATATTACAATGGACCAACTTTGTTTCTCTCCTCGAATTTCGAGTTTCAAATTTCAGGTGCGGCTTAGATTCGGGAAAATTTTTTTCCTTGATTTCGAGTCTCATTTTTCAGGTGCGACTTAGATTCGAGTGTGGCTTAGATTCGAGTAAATACGGTAGTTGCGATGATTAGCTGAGGAAAGAGAGCATCAGCACCAATTCTCAATCGAGTTACGGGCAGGCGTGCTCGGCAATAGATTAATAGGGTCATAAGTGCTGCCACAAAGGTTAACTGGAGCGCATTATCTGGACTTTCTCATTAATGTATTGCCTGCCTTGCCGGAGACCGTGCCATTGCAGCAACAATACAAATGTGGTTCATGCACGATGGCTCTCACTCCCCCCTCCCCACAGGGGGCTCACCGCTCTTTGGCGAGTTCGTGCTCGGCTACCACGTGGCTTTGCGACATCTTCTCCTGTCCGTGCTGGATGTCTACGCTCGTGCTGTTCCTTTTCCTCTCCCTTACGGATCGTGCCTGGGGTGTTATTGGGAACGTATTCTGCATTTTCAGGATCTGACATCTGAACTGTCTCACTACTGTTTTTTGTCCCTTTTTTTCTTTCTTTGTTCATCTTCTCCTGTCCTTCCTCCGCTTCAGCGTTTGAGGTTCCTCTTTCTCTTCTTCCTCACTGTGCACTCCTAAGGGCTGACCCACACGTTTGATGCGTAACATGTGACTTGATAACACACAATTCCCAGCCCCAGGGTGACAGGTAGGGATTGCATGTATGCCCTGGTACAGGCCAGGCCCAGGGAGAGCTGACTGCCAGGGCTGCTACATCCCAAATTGCCAATTGGTCCCCCTGTCAGGTTCTGTTTCACGGTAACACCTGTCCTCCACATTGACAGTTGGACAAAGGCTGTGCTTCAGTGATTTGGATGGGAAACACTGCAACATCCTCCGCACAGTGCTGTTCTTTCATCGTGGGGGTTTTCACTTCTTTGGCAACCTGAAGAAAGACAAACGAGGACACTGGTTTCAGTCGGCTGAGGAAGTCAATCCATCACCAGCCAACTGCAGGAACTGATCATCTCTCATGCCTGTGGGATAATCTCTTAATGTGTGGGGTGCTTAGTTTTGAATTGCATGATTCCATGGTCCCATTGTGAAGGTATTCTGTTGTTGCCTGACTGCGCCTTACACAATGATCCGTGGAGAAGCTATGCAGTGTTCCAGTCATCTTTGGAATACTTCTTATTCCCCAAGGACAGTACAGCGATGTCTGGTTTCAACCAGTTAAATGGTCATTTTCATATCACATAACAGAAAGCAATTTACAATGATTATTAAAGGAGATACTTTGCCACAATCATGTAATTACGATTTTTTAGTTTGGAACTGTTAACATGACTTTGACAAAGTGTCTCACTTCACTAACCAATGCCGACACTGCATTCTATTACGTGATCTGATGATGTCCACTTAAACTAGTAATATTTTTATCTTCCCTTGCAGATTTGGCACTTACATAGTTTTCCAAAAGGTGATGAACACTATATTTAAAGATCACCTCTTACAACTCGGGCAATTTCAGGTACTGGTAATTAGAAGAATTTTTTGTGTGTTTGAGAGAGTTTGGACTTATGTTCTCAGCTTCAAGATTTCAATCAACAACAAGAATAATCACGATATGCTTTTTCATAAAGGAATCTCAGGTGATTGCATTATGTTTTCTGTACCCTTTCAACTTTAACTGTAGATCTAACTATAATTTAGCTGAGGGGTAACACAGGAAACACTTCAATGATTACTATTGTTTCCTTATGATAAAAAGTGAGCCTCACAATTGCATTGTACATGTTCTCTTCTCGTATTAAAACTTGCTTTTAATGTATTACAGTGAATAATTTTTTTTTTTCTGCACAAACAGAACACGTACTATCTCATTTTTTCCGATCCCAATCCTGATACAATTCAATCTCATTTTTACCTCTGGTTTGTCTCATATTAGACGTTTTCTTTGGTAAAAAGAGAGACAGATTTTCTCCTTCTCTTTTTACACATTAACAGATCTGGGCAGACTGATTCCAAATATGCCAGTAATGGACATACGGTGCTTTCATGACATGGAAACAAAGACAACCTATTTTCAACCTCTTCAAGATACCATATTGCTTATGTTTCAAATGCCAAATGGAAAATCAGGATATCGATTGGGCACCTCACATAATTGTAAATTAACACAATGGGTGAAAGACAAAAAAGATTTGTTACCATTTGAAATACCAGTGATGTGACAAATGTCTCAGAACCATGTTGTTACTACTGTTTGATCACTGTAACTGGTTTTTCATCACCCTTGGTGATTAGATCCATTCCCTATTATGAACATCAGCCCATGCTGGCTCCTCCTAATCCTGACCGCGAATATACAGACTCCGAGGAAGCAGAGTGCTCTTTCCAGAATTAAGACCACATTTAGTAACAAGCTTACATAAACAACCTAGTTCATGATATATACACTACTGGCCATTAAAATTGTTACACCAAGAATAAATGCAGATGATAAACGGGTATTCACAGGACAAATATATTATACTAGAACTGACATGTGATTACATTTTCACTCAATTTGGGTGCATAGATCCTGAGAAATCAGTACCCAGAACAACCACCTGTGGCCGTAATAACGGCCTTGATATGCCTGGGCATTGAGTCAAACAGAGCTTCGATGGCGTGTACAGATACAGCTGCCCATGCAGCTTCAACACGATACCACAGTTCATCAAAAATAGTGATTGGCGTATTGTGATGAGACAGTTGCTTGGCCACCATTGACCAGACATTTTCAGTTGGTGAGAGATCTGGAGAATGTGCTGGCCAGGGCAGCAGTCGAACATCTTCTGTACCCAGAAAGGCCCATACAGGACCTGCAACATCCGGGTGTGCATTATCCTGATAAAATGTAGGGTTTCGCAGGGATTGAATGAAGGGTAGAGCCGCGGGTCGTAACACATCTGAAATGTAACTTCCACTGTTCAAAGTGCCGTCAATGCGAACAAGAGGTGACCGAGACGTGTAACCCATGGCACCTCATACCATCATGCCGGGTGATACGCCAGTATGGCAATGATGAATACACACTTCCAATGTGCGTTCACCGCGATGTCGCCAAACATGGATGCGACCATCACAATGCTGTAAACAGAACCTGAATTCATCCGAAAAAATGACATTTTGCCATTCGTGCACCCAGGTTCGTCATCGAGTACACCATCACAGGCTCTCCTGTCTGTGATGCAGCATCAAGGGTAACCGTAGCTGTGGTCTCCATTCAGTATTACCCTCCTGAACCCACCGACTCCATATTCGGCTAACAGTCATTGGATCTCGACCAACGCAAGCAGCAATGTTGCGATACGATAAACTGCAATCGCAATAGGCTACAATCCGACCTTTATCAAAGTCTGAAACGTGATGGTATGCATTTCTCCTCCTTACACGAGGCATCACAACAATGTTTCTTTCACCAGGCAACACTGGTGAACTGGTCTTTTGTTTATGAGAAATCGGTTGGAAACTTTCCTCATGTCAGCACGTTGTAGGTGTCACCACTGGTGCCAACCTTGTGTGAATGCTATGAAAAGCTAATCATTTGCATATTACAGCATCTTCTTCCTGTCGGTTTAATTTCATGTTTGTAACACGACATCTTCGTGGTGTAGCAATTTTAATGGCCGGTAGTTAATGAAACAGTCTTAACATATCAACCTGCAGAGTGGTGCTTGTGTATAGATGCCTCCAAGACACCTGAAGGTTGTAACCTATAATGGCAAAAGTTTCAATCTGTACCTGCGGTTTACTCTGTGACAACTGAAGAGAATTACATAAATTTATTGTATATTTGTAGCTTTTAATAATGAGGGGTCCTCAAGAAGTAATGCAACACATTTTTTTCTCTGCCATTTTCGGGTGAAAAAATGCAGAATTCATTGTGGGACACGGTGGAATATTCCCACTTCAGCCCTTACAGTCTCATGAAGCCCCAGTATGTGACAGCACTATATGGAGCCTTCAAAATGGCACCTGCAACAGAGGTGTGTTCCAAGTAGAGAGCCGTCACTGAGTTTGTTTTGGCAAAACATCAGTGCAATGCAGATATTCATAGGCACTAGCTGCATCTCTGTGGAGATTTGGCAGTGAAGAACAGCACAGGGAGTCGTCAGGTGAGGCTCTGTCACCATCGCAACAAGATTACTCAAACCTGTTTGATCTGCCACATGTGCACAACTGTGACTTCTGCAATGTCGGTATGTGTGGACAGCCTCAGTTAAGGTGGTAGATGGATCACAATATAACACCTCACTGCTCAACAGCACATCTCTGTTGGCAGTGCTCTGCACCCAAGAGGAAGCCACATAACTTCACTGGACTGTTTCTTCCTCAACCACACTGCAGCACCTTCCGACTTCCATCAGTTTGGACGGATGAAGGATGCACTGTACAGGAGCAGTATGGGGACGATTGGGAGGCTACCAATCCAGCTCTCTTATATCAACCAGTAGAATAGTACCGTGCAGGCATACAAGAACTCCAAATGGCTCCAAGCACTGTAGGACTTAGCATCTGAGGTCAAAAACCCCCTAGACGTAGAACTACTTAAACCTAACTAATCTTAGGACATCACTCACAACCGTGCCTGAGGCAGGATTCGAACCTGCGACTGTAGCAGCAGTGCGGTCCCGGACTGAAGCGCCTAGAACTGCTCAGCCACAGTAGCCGGCTTACAAGAGCTCCCAGGAATGTAATGTAAGGCCATTGCACTGACTGGAGATTACATTGAAAAATGGGGTTTTGTAGCCAAAGGAGTGGGGAATAATATGGCGTACTGGAATCCCAAATAAAACCACCTTGCTTTCAGGGGGACAAAAAATGAATATTTCACTGTTTATTGAATGTCCTCATACAAAGAGAAACAGCTGGAAAATGTGGTGATCTTAATGTAATTGGTTTATTAACTTCTCTCCAGAGTGATTTCAGAAAGCTTTGCTGTTTCCTTTGTCTTCGGGATAGCTCTGCAACAGACAGACACTGTACAGTAAACTGTGGCTTCCAATAAGGGAACTGGCTTACTGAAGGGAAAGAAAACGAGAAATATGTACCTTTGGCTGATTCTCAAAGTGTCTTCCTTCCCCTGCAGCATATAAAGCTCGGACTTACCAATGATTATGTGAAAAATATGGACAGTGGTATCACTTTCATGCAGCTATGAGAAATTGTAACGAAGCAGGGTTGCCCACTGCTATCCTGTTTTGGTTTTACACTTCTTCAGTAACTTAGTTAAGCAATGAACTTTTTTTTTTCTTCATTTTCACTTCTCAGATTCCGACTACAGATTCTGTGGTCTTCAGCCTCATAGTACAGAATTCAGGAATAGTTTAAATAAAATTCCTTTAAATAAAATTCCCCTTGTAAAATTATTATTTCAGTACAATCTAAGGTCCATTATGAAAGTAATGAGCTAATTAATTTTATTGTAAATGCATCATATTAACAGTTATGAACAATGACGTATATAGCGCAATACATATTAAGTAAAATTCGAGTGAGCTAATAGAGCGAATTCAGCTATAATAATGCATCCAAAAGAAAGCCTAAATTTTACTTATTCCAGCAAAGTGTTTAAATTAACCTAAAGTTTGTTAGTTAAATAGATATTAAGACTTAAAATCTGTAGCCTGTATGACTTTCAGTGCCAATTGTGACCAAACTACCAAATAATTCTGAGATCTGTTTCGATACTTTTGCTACCTTTATTTTTCTACATAAAATAACTCCAGTCTCAACTTTGTAAGTGCACTAATCAAGAATTAAGTAAATTTGAAATGTAAAAATTATTGTTCAAGAGGGCTGCCATGGTTATAAGTCGGGAATTCCCATGGCGGATGCATAAGTTAGTTCCGCGTATTTAAATTGATATAGCTCACTCGTGTTATTTAAATAATAAAACCCAATAGTTAACTTCAAAACCAGTTAGAAAAGATCATTTTAACCCTGGGAAATTATAAACTATAATATATTATCAGAAATAGTCAAATATTCAAGCACTCGTCTATATAATGTCCGAGCTGGGGCAGTTCTAAGTTAGTTCTCGGTCAGATTCTCTTGGAGCAAAAGTGCGGCAAGTTGGTTAATTTTTCAGTAATTGTAATTGTGAACTTTGTTAAAGACTGGAAGTTTCTAACCTACCTAATGTGATGATTAAGTGTAAGAGGCCTGGTCACACGAATATTGTGTGTGCGAGTGATAACAAATAAATCGTACTGTGGTTGACACAAATGTTCAACAATGAATACAATCTTGACTTTTGATTTTGGAAAACTTAACCTAGGATCCTGGCTTCTTAATTTCAGTGTGATTTAGGTGAGACGGATGCAGCTACCGGGAAGACAATATTGAATAAACAAAGCAAGAACACCAGAACCCAAATTACCTGGTTCAAAGAAGTCAAAGCAGACTTAGAGGAGATGGGTATAGGAGAAGACGATATAACCAACAGAGACTTAAGGAAAGACAAAATTCAACATTTTGAAGGATTTGAAGTGAAGAAGAGAAGAACTGGAGGAACAGTGTGGACAGAAGACCGAAGGGAGCAGCACAGAGAGAGGATGAAGACATATTGGCAGAAGAGAAAAGAGGAGGAGCGCAATAGGAGAAATGTACATTGAAAAATAGTTGTTTAACGCAGTCCCTAGACGGCCAAAATCGGAATTAAAAAAAAAAAAAAAAAAAAAAAAAAAAGCAAGGTAGGTTGAGAATACTGCGCACTATCTACTGGGTGAGGAAATGTTTCAATAGCAGTACATCCGGTTGTCATGTGAACTTTAAGTGGCACTAAAATAAGGACATTTCCTGGCACGTTACATGTGGTGCCCCGGGTGAGGATACAACCTGGCACGTTACAAAATGATCCCTGAATTATGTTATAAAAACATGAAAAAAGGGGTTTTTAAACAGCCACAGACTATGAAGTTAACACACAATAAGAGCTTGCAGTCTGGTGTTCTTTTATGAGTGTCACTGACAGTTTCATAGAGAACACAAGACCAGAAAACAGTCGCATTAGTGGGAAATTTTAGAGAGAATTATAAAAAACCTTGGATGCAGAGCCCAATCTCGCCAGGCTCTATAATGTGGTCCCGTCCACCGGCTACTACCCCGACCTGTGGAAAACCTCCCGCATCCTGATGTTCCTCAAACCCGACGAACCGCCGTCCGCTGTCTCCTCCTACTATCCCATCAGCCTTACCTCGGTCTTCAGCAAGGTCCTGGAATCCAACCTTACCTGACGCATCCACCAGCATCTCTGCCAGCACCGCCTCCTTCCCGTTGCCCAGTGTGGATTTTGGCCACCCTTCTCTACCGATGACCTTGTCCTTCACCTCACTCATCTCCTCTCCGAACAGCTTAATTCCCGTCGCTCCACTATCTTCCTCTACCTTGACCTTGAACAAGCCTATGACCATGTGTGCCATTCTGGTCTCCTCTTCAAGCTCCAAACCTTCGCCCTTCCTATTAACTACATCTGTCTGATGGGCTCCTTTCTCTCCCAACGTCCTTCCTAGGTCACCATCCATAGCAAGGATTCCTACACCTTTTTCCCCTCCTCCGGTGTGCTCCAAGGTTCTGTCCTTTCCCCTCTTCTGTACCTTTTGTATACGGTGGACATGCTGCAGCCTTCACCCTGCATCCACCTTCTCCAGTACGCCAATGACACCACCTTCCTTGCCCTCGCCCCCACCCTGCAGTGCTCCCAACACCTTCTCCAGTCCCATCTTGACCGATTCACCACTTGGTGCAACCAGTGGTTGCGTAAGGGCAATCCTTCCAAAACCCAGGCGATGATTGTAGGCAAAACTACCCCTTCCTTCCGCCTCCTCGATTTCTATGCCACCTTCTATGGCTGTCCTATCGCCCTCACCCCCACCCTTAAGTACCTTGATGTCACCCTTGACCGTCGCCTCTCCTTGACCCCCCACCTCCGGACAATCCAAGCCAAGGCACGCTCCCGACTCCGTCTTGTCAAGCTCCTTTCTGGCCGTACATGGGGTCTGGAGCCCTCCACCATCTTCCATACCTATAAATCCCTCATGCCGCTTATTGTCTGCTATGCCCACCCTGCCTGGATCTCTGCTTCCCCTACCGTTTACAAATCCCTTCAGATCCTAGAACGCCATACTCTTTGCCTCCCCTATCACATCCGTCTCCCCTTCCCCATGCGGATCCTGTATGACCTTATTCTGTTCCCCCACATCCTCCTTTTCCTCGAACAGATACGCATCCTCTACACCTCCTGTAAACTCGATCCTCCTCACCCACTTGTCTCTCCCATCCTCTCCTGCCCTGTCTGCTGCCGTGCCTGTATTTCCCACATGCTCTCCATCTCTCCACTCTCCATAACCTCTCCCAAGGTGGCTTCCGCCAGATCCCCCTCTCTGATGATGCCCTCCTCCCCTCAATCTACCCCTCCTACAAACTTTGATACTCCCCCCCTCTTCCTGTGTTTGTTCCTATGGGCACCCTCTCTCCCTTCTCTCCCCCTTCCCTCCCTCCTCCCCTTCTCACCACTCCTCCCCCAGGCTTCCCCTACCCCCATACCTCCATTCCACCTACCATCTCCTCTGCCATTTTCATCTATGCTTTCCCCTCTCCCTCCCCCACCCCCTTCTTCCCCTCTTGGCAGGTCCCCGGACTCGCACATGTTAAGTGGACACTTGCGCGCCGGAGATCATCGCCTAGTGTTTGTGTGTGGCATCATGTTCATGCTCAAGTGTTCCAGTGTTCCAGTGTTTATTCATTTGTGCTCCAACGTTGGTGTGTGCCATCAATCATCTCTGTGCATGTCCATATGTCTGAACATTCTTATCATGGACTCTGCGCCCGTGAACGGCTCTGTGTTTTAATTTTGTATGTCTACGTTGTATATCCACCCTGTCTGTTCTGTGATTGCCGTCTTTTGTATCATTGGTTTTATCTGTGGCCGAAGAGCGGCGTAATATGCCACAGCTGGCCTACCTGTATCAGGTGTGAAATTAACAATAAAGAAAAAAAAAAAAAAAAAAAAAACCGCATTTTCATGCAAACATGTACTATTTTCCTCAGTAATCCCTGCCTGCCACTGGCTGGAGGTAATCCTAAATATCTGTTTCCTGCCCACTCCTTTTCCTCTCCCCTCTTGATAAAAGCTAAACATGGATACAGATCTAATCGTTGAGTGTTCAAAAATGGCAATGGATTCACGTATTGTATGTGGGGAGAAGAACGTTGTGGCATTATTATGTTCATAAATTTCTGGGCTTGCGAGGTTTGAGACATTCAATATTACAAGTCAGGGAGTGTGACCTTGAAATGTAATCTTCAGCAAGGCCGTGATGGTTAAAGAGAAACCTGTACTTACAAGCTTCTTTAATGATGTTCTCTCCTGTAAAACAGAAAAAAGTTTGGAAGAACTGTAAATTTTTACGAAAACTTTGATTATCGTGCCTGTATCTTTGACAGTTTGGCGACTTATACTTTCTTTACTGCACTGTGTTCCAGTGCTCAAACGGTAACTATATTTTTCCGTTTTCCAAATGAAGGTTGTATTAACATGAACACACACACAACAACCCAAAACACTTGATCTGTAGACTGGGACACTATTGCAAACTGCCACCAGAACGCGCTACGACTTCACAACTTATAATTACGAGAATTATGTAACTGTGCATTTTAAAAATGCAGAACACATCGAATTAACAAATCCTATCATTTCATGTTTCTTAATTTGTCGGAATGCGACAAAACGCGACAGTTTATAGTTTTTTTATTACGTAGCAGGGAAATAAGCTATCGTGTAGGTTTTACTCGGTGTGCTACTGAAGTTAAGGGTATACGGAACGAATTTTTCGGTAAAAAAATCGATTTTTGGGTAAATGCATTTTCGAAAAACTTAGACCCTCCCGTTTAATACCATGTATAAAATATTTGGATGACGTGAATAGAACTATTTTTAATAATTTTTTAAAATAATTTCGACACACAATGTTCCGCACCTTGTATATGAGACGCGAAATACACTCCTGGAAATTGAAATAAGAACACTGTGAGTTCATTGTCCCAGGAAGGGGAAACTTTAATGACACATTCCTGGGGTCAGATACATCACATGATCACACTGACAGAACCACAGGCACATAGACACAGGCAACAGAGCATGCACAATGTCGGCACTAGTACAGTGTATATCCACCTTTCGCAGCAATGCAGGCTGCTATTCTCCCATGGAGACGATCGTAGAGATGCTGGATGTAGTCCTGTGGAACGGCTTGCCATGCCATTTCCACCTGGCGCCTCAGTTGGACCAGCGTTCGTGCTGGACGTGCAGACCGCGTGAGACGACGCTTCATCCAGTCCCAAACATGCTCAATGGGGGACAGATCCGGAGATCTTGCTGGCCAGGGTAGTTGACTTACACCTTCTAGAGCACGTTGGGTGGCACGGGATACATGCGGACGTGCATTGTCCTGTTGGAACAGCAAGTTCCCTTGCCGGTCTAGGAATGGTAGAACGATGGGTTCGATGACGGTTTGGATGTACCGTGCACTATTCAGTGTCCCCTCGATGATCACCAATGGTGTACGGCCAGTGTAGGAGATCGCTCCCCACACCATGATGCCGGGTGTTGGCCCTGTGTGCCTCAGTCGTATGCAGTCCTGATTGTCGCGCTCACCTGCATGGCGCCAAACACGCATACGACCATCATTGGCACCAAGGCAGAAGCGACTCTCATCGCTGAAGACGACACGTTTCCATTCGTCCTCCATTCACGCCTGTCGCGACACCACTGGAGGCGGGCTTATCGATGTTGGGGCGTGAGCGGAAGACGGCCTAACGGTATGCGGGACCGTAGCCCAGCTTCATGGAGACGGTTGCGAATGGTCCTCGCCGATACCCCAGGAGCAACAGTGTCCCTAATTTGCTGGGAAGTGGCGGTGCGGTCCCCTACGGCACTGCGTAGGATCCTACAGTCTTGGCGTGCATCCGTGCGTCGCTGCGGTCCGGTCCCAGGTCGACGGGCACGTGCACCTTCCGCCGACCACTGGCGACAACATCGATGTACTGTGGAGACCTCACGCCCCACGTGTTGAGCAATTCGGCGGTACGTCCACCCGGCCTCCCGCATGCCCACTATACGCCCTCGCTCAAAGTCCGTCAACTGCACATACGGTTCACGTCCACGCTGTCGCGGCATGCTACCAGTGTTAAAGACTGCGATGGAACTCCGTATACCATGGCAAACTGGCTGACACTGACGGCGGCGGTGCACAAATGCTGCGCAGCTAGCGCCATTCGACGGCCAACACCGTGGTTCTTGGTGTGTCCGCTGTGCCGTGCGTGTGATCATTGCTTGTACAGTCCTCTCGCAGTGTCCGGAGCAAGTATGGTGGGTCTGACACACCGGTGTCAATGTGTTCTTTTTTCTATTTCCAGGAGTGTATACCTGATATAGACAGCCTTGCCAGAGATATAATTGAGCACAAGAGAGTTAGCTTTTCTGTTGGCTACACTGCTAGACAGTTGACAATAGATTCTGCACCATTTGTATTGTTTCCTTTGTGAGTACATCCATGTCATTGTTGTGAAAGTCGTATGTGGAGAAGTCATTGAGTTTTCTTTCCTTCAACATGCCAAGACCTAGTCTGAAGGTATTTAGAAAGCATGTATATTGGCGCAAGAAAGTAAAGTGTACTAAAAATTCGTCTGATTCATCTTCATCAGTATCTGATGTCCCAGTAGCGACTAACCTCAGTACTGGTAGTGATACATTGAGTGATGCTGATGCCACTACACCGGAAAGTGCTTCAAGAAGAAAACTAGCTGGAATTGAAGAAGAATACAAGAAACTAAATGCTGGGACTACAAAATATGAGGTAATTAACGTCTCTTTATTATCAGACGTTTTGGAGAACAATGTGTGCTGCAAACAATGTGGAAAATGTGGTGTTTCATTGAAAACAAACTTACATGTACGACTTGCTTGTGAATTAGAGTTGATGTGCAGTTATTGCAAACACAGTGTTACTTTCTTCAATTCCTCACATGTTACTGCAGATACAGGTAAACTATACGATATAAACATTAGATTGGTTTATGGATTACGGTGTATAGGAAAGGGCAGGGCTGCAGGTGCCATGTTGTGTGGTGTGATGAACCTCCCTCCTCCACCTTCAAAATTTAACAAACACATAATTGCAATAGGCTCTGCTGTAGAAGATGTGGCACAGGAAAACATGAAAGATGCTGTTGAGGAAGCAGTTGTTGAAAATAATAATAGCAGAGACTTGTCCATAGCTTTTGATGGAAGCTGGCAGAAGAGAGGCCACACATCTCTGAATGGTGTAGTAACAGCTACAAGTGTGGACACTGGTAAGGTAGTTGATGTGGCAATACTTTCCAAGCATTGCAGATGCAAGGAGAAAATGAAAACTAAACATGAAGAGGAGTGCGTGGCAAATTACTATGGGTCAAGTGGTGGTATGGAAGTTACTGGTGTAAGAAGTATTTATCAATGCTCAGTAAAATGGTACAACGTTAGATACATAAATTATCTTGGAGATGGTGACTCAAAGGCTTTCAAAGAAATTGAGGAACTGAGACCCTATGGTAACGATGTGAAAATTTCCAAACTGGAGTGTGTTGGCCATGTTCAGAAAAGGATGGGATCAAGACGTCGACGGCCTAAGGCTAGCGTGAAAGGCAAGAAATTGAGCGATGTAAAAACTTTAGATGGGAAAAGTAGACTGACAGATGCTACAATAGATCATATTCAGAAGTGCTGTGGTCTAGCAATAAGACAGAATACAGCAGATGCAGAATTAATGAGAAGAGCGGTCTGGGCTCTGTTTTTCCATACAGCTTCAAACAATGAGAATCCCCAACATGGGCTATGTCCAAAAAGAGACGATAGTTGGTGCAAATACAACAGAGGCAAGGTAACTAAGATACAATACAATCACCCTCATCACCTGCCACCTGCCATAATGGATGGAATAAAACCAATATTCCGAGACCTCGCAGATATTAGTCTACTAAAGAAATGTCTTCATGGCCGGACTCAAAATCCAAATGAGTGTGTGAACCATGTGATATGGAATAGACTACCTAAAACTGTGTTTGTGGGGATAAACACACTTCACTTTGGCGTTTATGATGCTGTTTCATCATTCAATCAGGGCAATATAACAAAGTGCAAAGTTCTGCAGAAGTTGGGGCTCTGTGTAGGACTACGAACTGCCGCAGCTATGCTTTGTTTGGACTAGAAACGGCTCAGGTCTTCCGATAATGCCATAAAAGTATATTCAGAGATGGCTAGACAGCATAGCAGAGCCATCAAGAGGAAGCTGTTGGACGATTCTGATGATACAAGCTATGGAGCAGGCTTGTACTGAAGTAAAAACTTTGAAGCTAATTTCCCGTAACTTTAGTTTTTTGTGTATAAGGTACATTTTCTCAGGGCCTATTTATAGTAGAAAGATGAAATTTTCTGTAGTTGTTCCTTAAGACCTTCTAATATATCTGAATTAAGAGATATGTGGAATTATTTTGTGTTAATGGATGTAAATTTTAAAATACCAGTTAAAATGTATAACTTTTTTTAACATTTACAAAAAATAAAATATCTGAAAAACTATACATTATTTTTTTCAAAATTAATAATTCAGCATAAAGGCAGAACATATCTCTGCGTTCTGTGAAAAAATCAAGAGTATCGTCCAAATAACAAATGAGAAAATGATCCTAACTTTTAGCTCAATTTAACATTGTAAGCATAGGGCGTTCCGTATACCCTTAAATGTTTTACTTTTCGAATTTCTAGGGCTGCTTTCAGGTTCACACATTCAGATAAATGGCTCTGAGCACTATGGGACTCAACTGCTGTGGTCATAAGTCCCATAGAACTTAGAACTACTTAAACCTAACTAACCTAAGGACAGCACACACATCCATGCCCGAGGCAGGATTCGAACCTGCGACCATAGCGGTCGTGTGGTTCCAGGCTGTAGCGCCTTTAACCGCTCGGCCACTCCGGCCGGCCACATTCGGATATTTTTTGTAAACATTTGCTCTCGCTGGATTCTTTTCACTCTTAGTAAAAAATAGGACTGCCACCATTTACTATAAAAAATTATATTTGAAGTGACGTGTTTACATTTTCCTTCATTGACAGGCTTTTTACAGTCAGTACATTTGTTGTATGCACCTTGGCATTTTGCCAAAGTCCTCTTGTTGGCAAATAGTACATTGACTCCTTTTTGGCGTTTCCATCAGGAACCAGCACATTTCGATTATGGAAAAGCACAGTGAATAACCCATAAGGTAACAGTTTTATAAATGTGTGATTAACTCTGTCCGTCACCGTTTCGCGGCTAACACACTGAATCAAATGTGATGGTGCTTGGTGTGGAGGAAGCTTAAACTGTGAGGAAGACCATAGGCTACATAAAAAATTAAATAGGTAGGTAGAGGTGATAACACTCGACAGCAGTGAATCAAGGCAGCAAAAAGTTTGTTCGCAATGCATTCTTTTATGAGGGCTGTTCAAAATGTAAGGTGACTTTTCAAATTACGCGGGCAGTTTCAAACACAGTCTAACATAACAGTCGCGACACTCACTGCCGCAAAAGTTGTTACCGTTTAACAGCTGGAACTGCACTAGCGCTCCAAGCAGCAAGAAAGGAGAACTTCAGATGCGTCGTAACCATAGTGTGCGTTTTGCATTCCTTTCCTAAGTGATTTAAGAAATATTTGAATCGTTTTGTTGCCTACAAGAGTTTGTGTAATATTACAAGACATAAATGGTTCTAAAATAAGGTCAAGCAGGGATAAAACTAATGAATCTAGTGGCAAGTTACAACAGATTCGCTAAGAAATACTTGTGACGTTTGATGGAACTGTGTTAGACTGTGGTTTCAAGTATTCAGCATACATCTCGTTTTTGACAGATAGAAAGGTTAGACGTGTTTCAGTGTCCTCGGCGATTTTAGATTATTATAAAAAATGGAGCACAGAATTTGCAACAAATTTTGTGTGAAAAATTGAATGAATTGCTCTAAAACACTTGGAAAAAAGAAATGTTTACAAGTGTTACAAGCTCTTCCAAGATGGCCGAGAAGATGCCAATGACGAACTTCACTCTAGACGTCTCAGCACATCAACAACAAGTTATTATGTCGAAGCTGCGAAGAAAATTGTTTTGGAAAATCGTCGAATTACCTTTAGAGAAGTTGCTGAGGATGTTGGCATAACGGTCAGATCGTGCCATGCAATTTTTTCTGATTTTACGTGCATGAGACATGTATCAGCGAAATTTGTTCCAAAACTTCTCTATTTTGATCAGAAGAACCGTCGCATGAGCATCGCTCAGGATCTTTTGAATGACGCCAATGATGATCTTGATTTGCTCAAAAGGGACATAACAGGTGACGAAACGGGGGTTTACGGTTATGACGTCGAAATCAATGGCCAATAATCCCAATGGAAGCATCCCAGAGACCCAAGACCGACAATGCACCCCAAGTTTGATCAAATGTCAAAGTTTCGTTCACTTTTTTTCAATTAACGTGGCGCATTATATCATGAATATTTGTCTGAAGGTCATACGGTTAGTAAGGAGTACCACCTTGACCGTTTGTGAGAAGCAATACGCTAAAAACGTCCGGAACTGTGGGAAAACAATTCATGGCTTTTGCATCACGACAATTCACCTGCTCATTCATCGTTGCTTCTGAGAGAATTTTTGACCAAAAACAACACGACAATCATCCCTCGGCCACCATATTCACCAGATTTGGCCTCCTGCGACTTTTCCCTGCACCCAAAACTTAGGATTCCTCTGAAAGGAGGAAGATTTTCAACGATCGAGGAAAGTGCTTTTGAGAACTGCTTCGAGGATTGGAAGAAGCGTTGGCAGAAGTATATTGTATCTGAGGTGGATTACTTTGAAGGGGACAATATGAATATTGATGAATGAATAAACATTTTTTCATAAAAATATAAAGTCACCTTACTCTTTGAACGCACACTGTACAATTTGTTGCACGGGCGCTCAGAGCTACTACTAATTGTAAAGTAGGAAACAGCAGCTCTCAGAATGATTACAAGGAAGTCCCCGACAGCATATGCTTATCTTTTACGGTTCACATATAATCACTTTTTTGTCTTTTAACTGCACCTGATATAGCAAGTCCGAAAGACATTACAAAAATGGTGATTGTTTGTGAACCATGAAACGTATGTTCTAGCAGAGTTTTTTATATAATTTTTTATATCTGTATTTTAGTTGTTGTTGTTGTCTTCAGTCCTAAGACTGGTTTGATGCAGCTCTCCATGCAACTCTATCCTGTGCAAGCTCCTTCATCTCCCTGTAACTACTACAACCTACATCCTTCTGAATCTGCTTAGTGTATTCATCTCCTCGTCTCCCTCTACTATTTTTACCTTCCACGCTACCCTCCAATACTAAATTGGTGATCCCTTGATGCCTCAGAACATGTCCTTCCAACGGATCCCTTCTTCTACTCAAGTTGGGCCCGCAAATTAGTATCATTCGAAATATGTACTACATATTGATTAGGCAGCAGGTTGCTGCCGGAAAACTCTCTTCTTTATATAGCAGTTTAAAGGTAAACCGCTGAACAAACTTACGTCACGACAGTTCTGATTGAATTAACCTTCAAATAAATATTTAAATCGATGCATTCATGGTCGGAGTTGTGATGACACAGACATACAAAGACGTTGTTAAACTTGTCACACCTGACTTCGAACAACAGGGCAGCAGAGGGGACGGCGCTAATCGCAACCTGTACTTCTCCGATACTCACTCGGAACGAAATACCGCATAAAAAAAGATAGTACTAGTAATCGATGAAGAACTTTCGGAAATGATTACAGGTTGCACTCTGTTTACGTAGTAACATACAGCTAAGCTCTTAACAGACTAACGGACCGGATTTTCAGACACAGTCTGTTGAAGAGTATTACAGTCTGTAAGTGTTCATACCTTGTTCTCGATCATTTGTTAAATAAAATATCATTAAGAGTTCCTACAACTCGGTTACAAAATATCAGGCATCTACAATCACTGCTGTCCCAAAGCTTCACTCATTAAGATATTGAGCATATTTTGCAAAGTGCTGAACCATACAAAAACGATCACACTTGTCTTATAGCTTTGAACAAAGAGCTACAAATTACAGTGTCACAAATTTCCAGCCAACTGGTTCGCTAATAGAATTTAAAAGTCAGTGCCACCTAGGGGCACCTTCTTCAGAAGAAACTGTTTCCTTACCTAACAATATCACTGGAAGGTACATTAATAGCACGTAGGCATTAGAACAAACACTTAAATTTTACAAATTAAATTGCATAAAAACGCCTACGTACGTTTAAAAGCAAATTTATCACTCTAGCCAAACATTAAAACCACGATTAAAATATTGTCCAGCCATAAATCTGCATCAGGAGTGGTTACCGAGAATGGATGGGGGGGGGGGGGGGGGTAAGTGACTGCTTCTCCAGCCAAACGACCAGCAAGCTTATTACCTGGGATACCCACATGGCCAGGGACGCAAAGGGAGTCAATGGAACAAGCAGCATGGTGAAGATCAGCGAGACGGTCATAGATGGCGGAGACCAAGAGATGGCAGGAAAAACACCGGCCAATTGCCTGAAGGCCACTCATTGAGTCTGTACATAACAAAATGCGGTTGAGTTTGGACTGTGTAGTAAAGGTAAGGGCCTGGGAAATTGCCATCAATTCCACAGTAAACACCCCACATGTAGTTGGCAGGAGATGACTCTCCTTGACAACAGAGGATGTAAAGGCATATCCCACACTATCAGCAGATTTAGAGCCATCGGTGTGAAAAACAACAGCATCCTGAAACTCTCGTAAAATTCGATAGAAAAAACAACAGAACACCATCGGGGGAACGGAATCTTTCTGACATCGGGGGAGATACATCCAAATCTGGGGCCGAGGAACTAACTAAACGGGGGTGTTGGGGAGGGAACGTGGGAAACAGGACAAAGAAGGAAGCTGAAAATCACAGCAAAGAAACGAAAGGTAGAACTCAATCGGTAAACCCGCCCGTGGGCGGGAATCAGGTGGGCAACATCCATTGTCTGGGAACAGGAGAGAAAAGGAAGGATAAGTGGGAGAGGAACAGACAGCGGTTGCATAAGAAACCAGAAGCTGGTTCCGCTGAACAGAAAGAAGGGGGCGGGGGATCCCAGCTTCAACCAGGAGACTATTAACAGGGGTACTAGGGAAGGCACCGGTGGCAAAATGGATATCACGATGGTGGACCGTATCCAGGAGGTGGACTGTGGAAGGAACAGCCGAACCATAAACTTGACAACCACAATCCAAGTGAGACAGTACTAAAGCCTGATAAAGGTGGAGAAGGGTGGAGCGTTCCACACCCCAAGAGGTGTAGGCGAGGAAGCAAAGGACATTGAGTTTACGGAAACACCCTACTTTCAGAAGTCCGATATGAGGCAGCCAAGTGAGATTGTTGTCGAAAAGAAGACCCAAGAAACGAAACTGTGGGACCACAGGTAATTATCGACGAAAGCTCCGGATTGGGGTGGACCACAATATGGCGACAGAAGTGGACCACCCTCGATTTTAAAGGAGAGAATTTAAACCCGTGCGAGTGTGTCAAGGCAGAGGCACGCCATATAGCTCCCTGGAGCTGCTGCTCTGCAGAGTCCATCAAATAGGAACTAACCCAAATGCAGGAATCATCCATCAACAGAGCAGTGGTGACCAAAGGACCGACGGATGCTACAAGTCCATCCATAGCAATGAGGGAAAGAAGTACACTCAATACGGAACCCTGTGGGATGCCATTCTCCTGAGTCTGTGTAGAACTAAAAACAATACCAACCCGAACCCTGAACGACTGATGGCAGATAAAAATCGGGAGAAGGTACTGAAGACCACACACATGAAGTATAAGAAGATGTGAAGGCATCAAGCCTTGCAAAGGCCGAAAAATACTGCACCTAAATGGCGGCACTGGGAAAAAGCCTGCCGAACTGCGGATTCCAAGTGAAGTAAAAGATCGACCGGAGACCGTCCCTCTCGAAAGCCACATTGGTAAGGGGACAATAGATCCTGAGATTCGAGGACCCAATTAAGCAGACGGGCTAACATCCATTCAAGTAACTTGCAAACAACGTTTCTCAGACTAATTGGCCGATACCTTTCGACAAACAGGGTGTTCTTACCAGGCTTAAGGACGGGAACCATGATGCTATCCCTCCATTGCGAAGAAAAGTCACCCTGGAGTGAAATACGGTTAAACACCCGGAGAAGAAATTGCTGTCGTGGAGCACAGATGTTGAAGCAGTTGGTTATGAATGAAGTCTGCGACAGGGGCCGTATCTTCAGAAGAAGAAAGTGTGGGAATAAGTTCCCATTCAGCATAAAGTTCCTTGTTAGGTTCTGACTGACCAGGGGTAAAACATAAGACCGAAGCTTCAGCCTGCTGTTTCTGGTGAAGGAAAGCAATCAAGGTTGATCTGATGCTGTTGCAAAGTGGGTCACAAGATGTTCTGCCAGAATCAACGGGTCCATGCAAAGGCCATCCGGGAGGGTAAGGCCTGGGAGGATAGACTGCCGAAGGAAACCTTGGAGACAGCGAAGTGTAGCCCATACCCATGACATAGGGACAGTAGAATGGAGGGAAGAAACAAAGCGTTCCCAACACACCCATTTTCTCCGTCTGATTAAGTAATGGGCTTTCATGCTAAGGCGTTTAAAGGTAATAAGATTGACAGTGGATAGGTGCCTCTTAAAGTGTTGCAAAGCTCGACGGCGATCATGGATGGAAACTGCAATGACCGGTCTCCACCACGGGACTTGCCGGCGGCGAAATAGTCTGGATGAGCATGGGATAGCAAGGCTAGCGGCGCGAAATATCACATCAGACACGTCACGGAGGACGTCATCAATACAATCTGACAAAGAGGGAGAAAGAACGACCTGTGCAGTGTATAGAGGCCAATCGGCGCATTGGAGAGACCAACGAGGTAACCTGTCCGTCAGGGAGCCAGAAGGGAGCAAGAGAATGAATGGAAAGTGGTCACTATCGCAAAGGTCGTCTTGTGGCGACCAGTGGAATGAAGGGAGGAGGAAGGGAGAAGAAAAATAAAGATGGCAGACAAGGTACCATGACCAGCACTGCAGTGAGTAGGGGAGTCATCATTAAGAAGGCATAAGTCGTGGTCTGCAAGAAACTGGTCTATGAGAAGACCTCGACTAGATGGAAATGCACTGCCACACAAGGGATGGTGGGCATTAAAATCCCCAAGTAGGAGGAAGGGAGGAGGAAGTTCCTGAAGAAGGGCAGTTAAGGCAGCAGGTGTAAGAGGCCTGTCAGGAGGGAGATAAAGATTGCAAACTGTGACCTCACAGTCAAGGTGGACCCTAACAGCAACCACTTCAATGTAGTTTGAAGAGGAAGCCACGTTATAGCAATGTCCATACAGACCAACGTACGAACGCCACCAGAGGCCCGAGGCAGCCAACCCAATTTCGACAGATATTATGGAACCCACGGAGGGTCAAAAAATGGTTCAAATGGCTCTGAGCACTATGGGACTCAACATCTTAGGTCATAAGTCCCCTAGAACTTAGAACTACTTAAACCTAACTAACGTAAGGACATCACAGACACCCATGCCCGAGGCAGGATTCGAACCTGCTACCGTAGCAGCGTCGCGGTTCTGGACTGCAACGCCAGAACCACACGGCCACCGCGGCCGGCACGAGGGTCAGTGAGTGGTCATCAGTAACATGAGATTCCTGTAGAACCACACAAGTTGCAGAGTAAACCGAAATATGGGATTTCAACTCCGGAAGGTGACGGTAATATCCATTACAATTCCATTGGACAACCACAGAATGATCATTCAAATGGGGGGGGGGGGGGAGAGGGGTGAACAGTCTAAAGCCAGTCATGCCGCCAGGTCACCACCCGTCACCGGCAAGGAGGGGCGACATTCATGAACAGATCAGTGTCAGGTTGCAAAGGTGGGGGTGGTAGCTCTGGCGACACCAGAGACTCCTTATCCTGGGACTTATGTTTCTTCTTTTCTGTTTCAGATCGAGAAGTGCTGTGTGGCAAAAAGGAGCCAGCTGCAGCAAGATCTGGAACAGAAAGAGATCAGGCGACCTGGGGCTCCGTCCACAGACCGTGGTTCTTGTGGTCGTTGTGTGGCAGCAGACCTTTGGCCCAGAAGGTGCCAGGAAGGGGGATCCCGGGAGGGTCGACGTTGACCGGCAGACATCAAAGAAATGGGAAACTTCTCTGGCTGGGGAGGGGGAGCGGCACCTAGAGGGGAGGGTGTGTGAGCCTCAGGGAAGGGGGGGGGGGAAGAGAGGGGTTTAGGTCTGGGGTAAGGAAAGGGGAGGTAGGGGTAACAATGTAACTGAAGCATAGCTATACATCGTGGACACAGGATGAAGACCAGCTTACTTCTTACGAACCTCAGTGTAGGTTATACGATCAAGGAACTTATACTCGTGTATCTTCTTTTCCTTCTTATAAACTGAGCAATCTGGCGAATGTAGAGAATGATTGACACACACAGGAGAGGGAACACAGGAACTCCCCTCATGGAGTGGACGTCCAGTGACCACAGAGATGGGCCTGGGAACAGTGGGAAGACAGATCTGGTGATCGAGTAGGCCTAAGCAACTAGCAGTACTCTGTAAAACATGTTGGGTTACAAACGCGGTAAGTGGGCGAGCATTATCCTGTTGGAAAGCACCCCCTTGAATGCTGCTCATGAATTTAAGGGCAACCGGTCGATCACCAGTCCGACGGTCATATTTGCAGTCAGAGTGCGTGGCATAACCACGAGAGTGCTCTCGCTGTCACACCAAATCGTACCCCCACCGTAGCCCTGGGTGTAGGTCCAGTGTGCGTAGCACGCAGACAGGTCGGCTACAGGCCCTCAAGTGGCCTTCTCGTAACCGACATACGGTCAAACCCAGTTTGCATCAGCAAACACAACAGATCTCCACCATGCCCTCCAATGAGGCTCTTGCTTGAGACCACTGAAATCGCAAATTACATTGGTTTGGGATCAGTGGAATGCATGCTTCTGGACATCTAGCTCGGAGCTGTCCTTTAAGTAACCGATGTGCAGCAGTTCGTTGTGCCACTGTGGGGCCAACTGCTACTCAGATTGCTGCTGCAGACGCAGTTCGATGTGCCAGAGCCATACGCCGAACACGATGGTCTGTCCTACTGGTAGCGACAAGTGGGCACCCGGAGACAGGTCGTCGTACATTCCCGTGACCACCGCTGCCAGCAATCATGTACAGTTGCTATGTTCCTGCCAAGTATTTCCGAAGTATTACAATAACATCCACCTTCTCGTAACCCTATTACATGACCTTGTTCAAACTCACTAAGGTGCTGATAATGTCGTCGCAACATTTTGGGCATTCCTGAATAACATAAACTCACCACGTCCAATCTCAAACGTCAGCTACAAGGTGTATTAAAGGAAACCTGATTCGCAGCATCATAGCGGCACTACCAGCGCCAATCTTACGCATCGCCGCAACAATTTAGCAGTCTTCATCTTTCAATTGCAGAAACACGCCTGTCAACTTTCGTTTATGTAGCACAACTCCTTGTTGCTGCGATCATTTTTTTCCGTCTGTATAGTTTCGTATAATGCATGAGAAGGGAAGATAATGGAAAATTTGAGATTACAGATAAATTTCCTGGGAGGGATTACACAAGAACTTCGTATACAAATGAGATACCTTTTTTTTATTTTACAGTTGACGGTTCGCATGCGCTGGGCTTATATTTATCCTAAAAGCAAGTGAAGCAGTGATTTTATCGGCATCTTGCACTCGTTATAAATCACCCACTTTTACAAAGCAGCAGAGAAAAAGCTTTCGTCGGAATACGAAAAAGGCGAGTATGTTCCTTTATAAAAGGCTGACAGAAAAGTGGGGAACTAGCTCTCTCAGTCCTTATCCCGCCTATCCCCCCCAAAAAAAAACCTCCTCCCCCCCCCCCCCCCCCCACACACACACACAAACCAAAAACTTTGGTATGCGAGTTAATTCGCGCTCTTTTAACACAGAATATTCTAAATCCTTTTACCCAGTCTCTCTGTGTAGTTAAGCCTTCATATTCAACATGTCGTCCTCACTGCCTCTCTCTCTCTCTCTCTCTCTCTCTCTCTCTCTCTCTCTCTCTCTCCCCCTCCCTCCCCCCTATTGATTTACATTATATCCCACTGCCACAGTCTCCCCTCGCACTTACACTGACTCCTTTTGTCTTTCTTTCCCATTTCAACTGTCCCTACCACGCTTCACTAACTAAAAAATTACGCAAGTGTTTATAATGTCCGTCCAACGCGCCCTTTTCCTAATACCTGCGAATTAAAGTTTGCCGGTCTGGGATGGTCCAGATCCTCTAAGCAAATGTATGGTCTCCACTCATCTGTATTTTTTATTTTCACTGTCTCCTATCTCCTTTGCACGTCCTGCTATCTCCATCCATCTCTCTTCCTCTTTTACTGCGACTGTCTCCTCTCTCTTTGGCCACACTGCTGTATCTTCATCCACCTCTCTTTCTCTTTAACTACCACTTTCTTTCTCCCACAATCACAATCTCCTCTCTCTCCACGTCACTGTCTCTCTGCTGCTTTCTTTCAGCACGAAAAAGCGCGAATATGTTCGCATGCCAAAAGTTTTGGAGAGGAAGGCAGAATGAAGATTGAGGTAACTGGTTCCCCACTTTTCTCTCAGAGAATTTAAAGAGGAATTTATTCGCTTTCTTTGTGCCTATTTTCGCCATTCCTTGTCGTGAGGATTATTGCATCGCATCTTATCTCACTTACTGTTTGGCGCGTCTGTAAACAGTTAAGACAGACGAAATTTCCTTAGTCTCGTGTTCGTAGTTAATGTTGTGTGTTGTTTGCGTGAACCAAGCTGTTATGCCTAAACACAAATGCACCATTCATACCGATTTAAAAGAATAATATGTTTTTCTCGAAGAGAGAAAGCTTAGTTACGAAGTTCACAGAAGAATCTGCAGTGCCACGATTTCCATTGCGCCCGGTCGAAATTCTGATATTGTTGTTCAGCACGATAAATGAAACAAACATAAACCGACTTATTCTGCTACTGTTACAACAACTTCTGAAATCAATCACTTTCGAAAAAGGGGGTAATTTCCTTCACACATCCTCAGGAATTCTGCTGTTTCTTAAAAAAAGTAAAACGCTGTTGGCATACATATGCTTTATTGGTTTTCAGTATCAGAGTTTTTACAGTAATTATACAAAACGAAACGTAATATTATCGGTGAGGACTGATCTGGTACTTCACAATAATTACTATACACAATGTCGGCTCTACACTGAGGCGACGAAAGTCATGGAATGCCTCCTAACATTGTGTTGGGCCCTTTTGCCTGGCGCAGTCCAGCAACTCGACATGGCGTCAACAAGTCGTTGGAAGTCGCCTGCAGATATGTTGAGCCATGCTGCCTCTGCAATCTCCCGTAACTGCGAAAGTGTTGCCGATGCTAGATTTTGTACACAAACTGACGTCTCGATTATATCCCACAAATGTCCGATGGGTGGCCAGATCATTGGCTCGAAATGTCGAGAATCTTCTTAAAAAAACAAACTACGAACAATTCTGGCGCAGTGACACGGCGCATTGTCATCCATAAAAATGGCGTGGTTCAAATGGCTCTGAGCACTATGGGACTAAACTTCTGAGGTCATCAGACCCCTAGAACTTAGAACTACTTAAACCTAACCAACCTAAGGACATCACACACATCCGTGCCCGAGGCTGGATGCGAACCTGCGAACGTAGCGGTCACGCAGTTCCAGACTGTAGCGCCTACAACCACTCAGCCACTCCGGCCAGCCATCCATAAAAATGCCATCATTCTCTGGAAACAGTGTTGAAGCCCATGAATCGCTGGAAATGGTCCGAAAGTAGCCGAGCATAACGATTTCCTGTCAATGATCGGTTCATTGGACCAGAGGACCCACTCTGTTTCATGTAAAACCAGCTCATACCATTACGGAGCTACCACCAGCTTCCACAGTGCCTTGTTGAAAACATGGGCCCATGGCTTCGTGGCGTCTGCACCACACTAACCCCACCATCAGCTGTTAACAACTTAAATGGCAACTCGTCCGGCCAGGCTATGGTTTCCCAGTCGTCTAGGGTCTAAAGTCTAAACGATACGATCACGAGCTCAGCAGAGGTGCTCCAGGAGATAACTTTCTGTTAGCAAAGGCACTCGCTTCGGTTGTCTGGTGCCATACCCCATAAAGACCTAATTTCGTCACACTGTACTAATGGATACGTTGGTCGTAACATTGATTTCTGGGGTTATTTCACACAGCGTTGTTTCTCTGTTAGCACTGACAGTTCTACGCAAATACTGCTGCTCTCACTAGTTAAGTGAATGCCGTCGGCTGCTGTGTTGTCCGTGGTGAGAGGTAATGCCCGAAATTTGTTGTTCTCGGCAGACTCTTGACACTGTCGATCTCGGATTATCGAATTCCGTAACGATTTACGAAATAGAATGTCGCATGCATGGAGCTCCAACAACCATTTCATGTTCAAAGCCTGCGGCCATAATGACGTTGGAGAGCTTTTCACATGAACCACCTGACAAACGACAGCTCCGCTTTTTTTGTTTTTCGTTTCCCATACCCTTAGGGGGCAGGGGAAAGCTGGGAGTAGCACAATCCGCTGTTCTTCAGCCAAGTAATACATTTCATAAAAAGATGAGAATGAGACACATAAAAGGCGATAAGGGGAGACATAAGAACATAATGAGGGGAGACAGTGGGGGTTAAAATATACATGTACATGGAGACGTTCATTGTGGAACACTTAAAAAGGTCCACATAAAGTTAAAAAACACAGTTGGCGATTTGTAGGATGTAAAAAACACTGAAGTCACACGCATGAGTTAAAAGTTGGCCACAGAATTGAAACACACCAGAACAATGACACTTTAAAACCACTGTACGTGACAGAGTACACATGAAGAAGGGCGAAAACTGCCAGGAGGGACCTGTCAAGGAGGAAGGGGATAGGGGGGGGAGGCCTGAGAGGAGGTAAAAGAAGGGACAGGAGGCGCAGATGTACTGGAGAGGGTGGTAGGAAAAGCAATGTGGGCGCACCAAGGGGCAAGTGACGGCATATGGAGAGGGAAGGCAAGTCCGAAGGGAGCGCAGAGACGCAGAAGGGGTGCGCTGGAAAGGGAGGGGGTGGTGAGGGAGGAAAAAACCGGTCAGGGGAAGTGGAGGGGAGAGGGTGCCCAGAGAAGGGGGATGGGGGAGGTGGGGTTAGAGTTGGTAGGAGTAGTAGGTATCAGGGCGAAGCTCATCATCCCAGAGGCGGATGGCGTGGAGATGGTGAGATAAAGGTGTGATGATGAAGTTGTGGTTACACACTGGTGATGGAGAGGATAGAAGACACAAAGGGGTGAGGGACATCGAATCTGCAGATGATGTACAAGGTGTGGATGTTGTATAGGTGCCATGTGAGAGAGACTTCCATGCTTGTTGCACTTGGTATGCCAATACAGATATGGTTAATGCTGTTTGTGGATGACACTGGAGTTGTCATCTGTTGACGTCCCATAGGCCCATATATGCTCCATTGAAGACACATTTAATGATTGAGGAGGCCCTGGCAACATGTCCACACTCCATAGAGAATGTTGGGTTACAAACGCAATATGTGAGTGGGCGTTATACTGTTGGGAAACATCCCCTGAAATACTGTTCATGAATGGCAGCACGATGTGTCAAATCACCAGACTGACATAGGAATTTGCAGTCACAGTGTGTGGGATAGCCACAATATTGGTCCTGCTGTCGTATGAAATTGCACTCCAGACCATAACTCCAGGTGTACATCCAGTGACTGTAGCACGCAGACAGGTTTGTTGCAGGCCTTTAGCTGGCCATCTCCTAACTAACACACAGCCATCACTGGCACTGAGGCAGAAACAGTTTTCATCAGGAAACACAACAGACCTCCACTCTGCCCTCCAGCGAGGCTCTCCCTTGACACCATTGAAGTCACAAATGGCGATGGTTTGGGGTTAGTGGAACACACACTACATGGCTTCCAGCAGTGAGTTGTCCTTGAAGTAATCTGCCAAATTGCTGCTGCAGCTGCAGTACAATGTGCCAGAGTCACATGCTGAACATGTCTGTCTTCCCTCTCATAGTGCCATGTGGGCATCAGGAGCTCCATCTTGTTGCAACCACACATTCTCGTGACTACCGGTGCCAGCAATCATGTACAGTAGCTACATTCCTGCCTTAAGTCTTTGTGCAGTATTGCATAAGGATCATCCAGTTTCTTGTAGCCCTATTAGATGACTGTGTTCAAACCAAGTGATTGCTGATAATGGCATCTTGGTCACTTAAAGCCATTCTTTAATTACAATAACACTGAAATTTAATTTCTGTTTATAGGGTTTTGTTGGCCTCTGTAGCTGAATGGGTCTTGTGGAAGACTGCCGTGGGGGGAGCGGGGATACAGGTACTGTCAAGGATTTTTCCTTGGTGACATAATTACGAAATCTATCAGGCACTGTAGGTTCTCTAGCTGACCTTCTGAACTCGCATTTTTGTTCTTGTTTATGACTCCTTGAACCTCCTTTGATACCCTTGTCTTCTATTACATCTCCAAGACTACTGTTATTCACACATAAGTCACAAACTATTTTATATTCCAGGCAATCAATGCCGTTGAAAGGCATGATGCTAGAAAGAACTCTGCTAACAGCTGGTAAAATTGTTGTTTATTAACCCATAACAGTTTCGTGGACTAAAGCCAGATCATCTGGTGCAACCTACATGGTACAAAGCAAAGTAGGGTCACCACATTTTGGGGATATTAGAATTAATAAAGCAATGTCTAAAATGTATTCAACATTAAAAGACCATACAAATACCCTTCGCTCCTATTAATATAATTCTCAATTATTCTCACTTGTAAAGGTAGCAGCGAACCAGCACTCCTAGTAACGAGTATATGATATCATAGTGTCCACATGGATAGCTGCCATTGCACCAGCCAGCTAGTCTCTCTTCGTCGTTCATACAGGCCACTTTCACTTTGGCCTGCGCCGAGCAGTGCTGCGGTCACACCAGTAAGACGCTATCACCTGATACTTCCCTGAGGGCTGTGACTATCCGCAATAGCAGTGACAATTTTTTATCCCCGATCTGGCCCCTTTTTAAAAACTTTTAGTGCTCGCTCAGTTAAAATACTTTTCTAACTTTCTTTTTAGATGCAGGCATATTTTAAAGAATGGAGCACATCTTCATTACACTTTCTTGCCATAGTACTGACAATATTCACTAAATACTAAATTTTGACTATAAACAAAGGGTATTGTAATACCACAACCCTTTGGGACCATATATCCTATTCCAATTTCATCTTTGCTTTCCTGAAGAGGGCATATATATAATAGCAGTATGTTGCACTCGTTTAAACTTGTTTTGATATTTTTTACATTGGATGTCGCCAGTAAATGAAATGAAGGAAACATGTTTGATTAAAAACTAATGCAACATCATAATTTACAAACAATAAAACCTACAGGCACATGGTAGGAATGATTTTGCTGTTGTGATTATGGATTTTCAATCTACCCAAGTCATAGAGAGAGAGAGAGCTATTTTTATGTTTTGAAGCCAGAAATTGTTTGAAACCTTAACAAAAAATATGATACAATGATGTTTCAGTCAAAATCAATGACACTCATGTTTTAATTGGAACTGGTAATTACAACCATATAGAAGCCTTTCATTCGATTGAACTAAGCACTCTGTACACCTGAAAATGCTAGCATGATTTTTATTTCAGTCAATTAATTACTATAAGCAAATAAATGAAATATATTGCTGCAGTGTTAAAATGTAATTGATAGTCTTAAGAAGAACAGATTCTTTCCTGTATTTATATGGAATTAATAACTTTCATTTATGTAAATTTCTAAGTTATTTGGGAAGATGTATGTAAAAACTTTCATTGTTTCTATGCAAAATTCAATAAGTAACAATGACAGTAATTGTTTAAAACTATATAAATAGAGGCAATTTGTACAAGGCCATACTTTAGTTTTAGGCCGAATTTTTCATCAACAGCATGTAGTCTGACTTTGTTTTTATTTATAACTGGAAGATGTAAGTTCTATGATGAACATTCGCTGCCAAACATCTTGCTGACAATATAAAGAAGCCTTTGTAAACAAGAACTACTAAGGCTTATTTTGACCATTAGATGATATCCATGTGATGATGCAGTAACATCAAAATAAATCTACGGCAGTCCATATAAAACTGGTGAAGTATTAGTTAAATGTTGGTAATGTGTTGTTGAATGTGGTGTGAAATAATTGGGTAGTAACTGAACTTTTTTCCCCTTGTGTAAAACTATGATACTCACCCCAGACTTCAACATAAACATTTCACACCACGTTATATTACAGTATGCCTATGATCTTTCAACACTGTATGTATATTTTAGACTTTCCAGTATTAATTTTAACGTCCATAAAATGTCGTGACACTGTACTTTGCTCCTTATCATGTAGGTTGCATCTACTAATGTGCCTTTAGGCTGCAAAACCGGCTGTGTTTTAATAAACAACAATTTGAACAGCTATTAGCGGAGTTCTTCCTAACATCACACGTAAGTGTCCAGCAAATGTTTCATCAGATCACTTTCATACTGTTTCTCTACCATTCCAATTTCGAACACTATGCAAAAAATGCACACACAAACCTTTCCATACAAGCTATCCATGTGGTGGGTCCCAACAAAATACTTTTGCATTCAGGTTAGAAAGTTGGAGATTTAAATTTCATGAAAAGATATCACCACACTGCAATAAAGAATGCCTTTGTTTTAATTATTGCCATCTACAAACACAATGCATACCCATGACATGCTGTCCTCCATATTATGATAACACAAAACCAGCTCTCCTTCACTGAACTTTTCTGATGTCCTCCATCTGTCTTATCTGGAAAGGATCATTTGCTCATTTATGCTCATTCTCTATGCATTTTCACTCAGAATCACTAAAATGTTCGCCTCCTGTATAACAGTCCTCTAGAATCAATACACCTGACCACTTCTTCCACAATATCAATGTGTCAGGCAACAATAAGTTTATAATTAATTAATTCTCAGTGAAAATCTTCGGTGTAGCTTATTAAAATTCGCAAGAATACTTTACGATCCACTATGAATTTTTCAACTGTTCTGGTAGATGTAAAAAGAAAAAAACAAAAACAAAAATCTACTTCCACAGTGTCTGCAATTTTAACATTAGTTTTTTCGCAAACACTATCTCTCAAGTTTTCCTTTTAATAGTTCAGCTAAAGATCTGTTCTGAGAGAGTCCAGATGCAGAAACGACTCCAGATGAGGCCTTTGCTTCAAGCCATGATCTCTTACCTGCTCTTGCTTCAACCAACAGGCATCACAACACATTTTACCATTATTTTTTAATCATAATCGAATAACCAAAAGCGAAAGAATATTTCTTCGTATGATATAACTAGAAATTAACAATTTTCTAATTTTTTTTCCTTTACTTGTATTGTGAAACCTTTCTTCTCGCCAAATTTATTGGATCTACATCAAGAGAAAGTACCGTGTAAGTTCTCATGAGAGAGTTTGTATCACAGTATCATAATGTTAATACGTGCACACAGGAACTGAAGTATCAATTTTTAATATTAATTATACAAGGTGGTCAATGAATCCTAAATAACTCGAAAGGTACTTTTCCATCAATGTGAACAAAAAAACCATATGTGAAGTAGCCTTTGGGAAATATATGGTTTCATATTCATAACTCTGATGACAGTCTCTCTATCACACATTAAAATCTCCAATATGTTAACAGCAATTGTTGAAGTGCTGCCCCCTGTGTACGAATCAGGTACTGTAGTAAAAATGACGCACAAAAGTAATAATGTCTTGTGAAATTGCATTCTAGGGACCATCTTGTTCGTGTGGTTCATTTATAGTAACACATGCATACTAGGCAGCTACAATGCGACCACTGCTAGGTTAATGACGCTAGCAGTGGAAATCAAAATATCACAGTAATGAAGGTTAAATAACATTGTACATTGGCATTATCGTTTCACTTACTTTTCTGTAAGAGTGGAATGGAAATGAAGTCCCATGCTTCTTTACAGAGTGTAGGGGAACAATGCGGGAGACCCGCACCGCCTTACTAGGCAAGGTCCTAATGGTGGTGGTTTGCTGTTGCCTTCCTCCGACCGTAATGGGGATGAATGATGATGATGATGAAGACCACACAACAAAACCCAGTCATCTCGAGGCAGGAAAAATCCCTGACCCCGCCGGTAATCGAAACCGAGACCCCGTGCTCGGGAAGCGAGAACGCTACTGCGAGACCACGAGGGGTGGGGTCTGTGAGAGTAACAATTTTTAATTATTTAAGTTTAAATAACTATGACTTCTGACTTCACTGCTATACAGAAACTATATTTGTTTTAGGCTATGCCTAGAAGGCATTATTCTATGCACTTTATCGACAATGCATGTCAAACGATCCAAGAATTCAAGAGAAATCAAAGAATTATTTCCATAATTCAGCATTTGCAGCATAATGCAGCATTTGCTATGGTCATCTCTGAAGACACAGAGCTTCATAGGGATTATTTTATTTTAATACTCATTTTTTATCATAGGTCAGTTCCAGTGACTTCTACGAATGATCATTCACCATCTTATACACAATTATATTTTTATGACATCGATGCTGCTCTTTGCTATAGACTGAATGAAAAATCATCAGTCATGCAATACTGATAACAATGTTATAATAAAATTCCTGTTGAATTATAACACACCAATCCTGTTGTCCATTCTTTCACTGTGATAAAAGATTTTTGTGCAAGAGTGCAGAATGAAAATTTTTTGATAAAGCTTAGGCAATCATTTACACTCCTTAATTTATAACAGGGTTGCTTCTTGCCCATATTTTAATCATTTTAAGTGAAATCTATAAAATAGTAAACATTTGTGACATTGATGAAGTCCTATGTGCAGAAACTCTTAATATTCAAACACACTGTAAACTATGTGTGTATGTTGCAAAAGATTTGCTGCATCAACCATATGGTGCACTTAAGCAAAATCCTGTGTGTATGAGAGATGACAAATACACAAAAAAATTTCCTAATTATTTTTATCACATACATGACAAATTATTGTGCAAGTATTCAAGGCTAAAATAATTGAATTGAGACACTGATGACAAAATATATTCAATATCCATTGTACAGAGGCTGTCTTAGTGGTATTAGCATTAATGTTTGAGGACAATCACTTGACAGTAGTTATTTTGTACCATAGAATCCATACTTCCTAAATTTGATTACCATTTGAATGTTGAAGTTTGCATGCCAGTTTAAAGGGTTAAATACATTTATAAATACATATATAAAGGATATGGTAGTACAGCTATAGAAGTAGGGGATGAAAGAACACATTGTAATAAAGAAGTTCAGATTGGTTAAGTACCCAAATTGGAGAAAGGCCATTAAGTTGGATCAACGTAAGCAACAGTTTTTTTTAAGTATCTTCATATTTGCATTAAATGAATCTGATTTTTTGTCACATGTTTAACAATATACTGACATGTCTTTGCACTATGTTTGGGTAAATGCTGAAGATAACATGTAAGTGGAGGGTATGCAGTGGTGATAAAATGATTACATGCATGTATGTTATTTATCAAAAGGATGTTGATTTCTCAGTTATACTGAAATTATTCACATTTGTGCTCCTAAATCATTTGAAGATGTTACAACTTTCAATGGAATTTTTGCAGTACAGTTGTGACATCACGCATGTCGGATGTAGTTTTTTGTTATGAAGTATTACATGGTCTTCGTCATAAAGCCTTGGACAAATTTTGCTATTGGCTGGCGCTTTTATGAGCAGTATATTTTGTTGTTGTAAAGGGTGCTTTTACTTTGCAACGTAAGTTTTATTTATTTACGTTTTTCCTCTTGTTTCTGTTTCATTGCTGCAGTATTATTCTCCAGTAGCTGAAAACAGTAATATTCTTTTAAAGAGTATCAGTTGTTACCAGTCAAAACTATAAATATTCCATTGTTTTCCCGGTTTTCTCCTGGATGAAAAAATTCCCAGGTTTTTGCCTGGTGTCGCAGGGTGTATACACCATAAACAAAAGATTATTTTTTTTTTTAAAAAAAAGATGCTTTCCTGAAAGTAGGAAGCAGCAGTAACTGGAACAGAGACATAAACAAAATGTCTATTGTATGACAGAGCGTGTAGCGAGTTAGATTATGATAAAAGATAGTTAGCAATAGTGCGTTCACACGTACTGTGTGAACAAGATCGCCTAATGTATGTTCATGCAAACATGTAAATTTTTCCTGTATTATTCCTACTTACGACTTAACAGGGATTCCTGAATACCTCTGTTCCTTCACGCTCCTCTTCCCACTCTCTAAATAATTTCAAAGAATAGAAATTGCGTCAACTCGTTCAGTGTATTCAGATATTGCAACGAGTGTAGCCTCTGCCCTAGGAGCGATTACACTGACCAGAGCGCAATTTTGTGAATGAAATCACGGTGTGTTGGCACCATTTGGTATGCTGTAATGTTGCAATGACTGTTGCCTGGCACGACTCTCTAGCAGTCCTCAAATTGACCAGGTCAACATTTAGTGACCGAAATTATGCTCTCTTGGCACATTGTAAGTTGTGTATGTGGGCAGCGTATCTTGGTGCCGACATAGTGCTTCCTGGAGGCATACGGCGAAAGCTTACATTCGTCTTGTTGGGCAAAAAACTGTTTAATTCATTCCACACATAATTGAAAATTGTAAATTAATTAAGTTTTTAATCTTGTGAAAGTAAACACAATCTTCAGAGTGTGCCCAAGTACCGAAGCTGCTTATGCACTTGTTTGGATCTACAGCTTGCTTTACAATAAAGTGCTAGAAAATATACCCTATAGCTAAAAACGTAGTTAATTTTAATTTTAATATTATATTCTTCCCGAACCGCAAGTAATTTTTTATGACGAGAATGTTGTAGTTCTTATTACCTTCACTGACTAATTCTGTTAGTTTCTGGGTGTAGAGGGCTATGCAGACAGAGTGGTGTAAATCTCATGTTTATCACTGTTGTTCACACCAACATCATGGACGCTGGTGTTCCTTCATTAATGTGGAACTCAATTTTATCTTTAGGTAGCGGAGCTTTATATACTTCTCTCGAGAAGTTCATATCCAACTGCAGCAGTTTACAAACAGCTATATAATTTTATATCCATTCTTTTCAGCAGACTGAATTTACCAATAGCACAAAGACTATCGTGTATCATATTTCCGGTGGAGGGGAATATTTACTAATGTTCTGGACTGGAATGGATAATCAAAAACAGCTGACAGGTATTATGATATAAGGTACTCCGCTTAATAAGTCTATCATTAGAGTAAGATCTACAGAATATCACATATATCTTGACGTGATTGGTATGTTTCGAAAAGTGGACGAAGTATTTATACAATCCACTGTATCAGTAGTAGTAGTAGTGACGTAGAAACTTTTGTTAAAGATGTTTCGCATGACGGAAATGCCTATAAGAATCACTGTGTTGCAGGAATTCCGGATTACTGATATTCAGACCACTTTAGTACAACGGTGCGTGTTTGGAATAAAAACTTCCTGATTACCATTAGTGATTTGCTTTTAAAAGAAAGGCAAATGTAAATGTAAATTGTTTCTGCTAATGACAGTGAGTTAAAAAAGTAAAGCAAACTGTCAAAATATACTTTTATGGGGATAATCATGATAACATACGTCGGACTACTTGCTACAACTTGTTCAATTAGCGACATTGCCAGTCATCCCGAAATAATGCCGTTTATTGCAGCAAAACTTATGAAACATCATTGCGGCTATACGTTGCTGTAAAATTTCGCCCGTGTAAACACACCTCGAGACGGGGTGGGCGTTGGCTAGCAACACAGAAAGCACAGAGCGAGCTACGCCACTGCAGATATGCGAAAGCAGCAGAGCCATCTGTGTGTGCCAAGACTTATTACATTGCGGATATGGGCGTGGAGTGCACGAGTGTCACTCAGAGACCTGAGGAAAGCTTTTAGATTAAAAAATAACTGCCTTTGTGAAAGTACTATTAGTTGAAATAGAAAAAGAGACAAACCTATCTGTTGTATGGCATCAAGTGTAGCGAGCTAGAGTCTGATCAAGGTACTAGCTAGTAAGACTGCGCTCACATATTGTATGGAAGAGCTTGTTAGATAAATAAGACAAGAACAACCAAACAAGCTCCACATATCCCCCACACAGTGAGATGATCTATGGGCGATCTCCCACTACTGTATAACTATATTGATTGTTCCAGGAAAGTAGCAGCCGCAGCAACTGGGACACATCGCCACCGCCTGTCACGGTAATGATGCATGATACCTATACTAACAAATCCAACCTTGCATGAACTATCGCAGCTAGTAAGCCACTACTGCTCTTACTACCCATCCCACTGTCGCAGAGGTTTTTTTCCCACGGCACGAGCCATGGCACTTTTTTCCCTCTGCTCTTCAAATCGCTACCCTCACTCGCGTTTCGTCCACTATCTATCACCTGATGGACCGTGTTAATGCGTAGCCTTACCCAGACGCACGGACAACATCACAGCCCAGCATCCTGTGATCCACCCACTAGATAACTAACATGTTTACGGAGGTGACAGTAGAACTTTTGGTTTGGTCACCACGTTGGTGCGGGCGTGGAGGGACCCCATCTCTCTTTACTAGGTTTGCTAAAATGTACGTGATTTTCCTCCTCCCTGCCTGCATGTAATTATGGGTAATCCAATATAACCCTTTTCCTATCCCTATCCCACCCCTCAACTATAAGTAACTGAAGCAGAGTAACTACAAGGGCCACGGAGTGGTCTTATTTAATGATATGGATGCTCTGATGTTTGAAGCCTTTCCTGTCGTACTGCTTCTTCCATAAATATACAGGATAACTGCTGCATATCAGTAACGTCCTGCCACGATATTTCGGCGCATTAGTGGGGCAAGACATCACAGTAACAAATTCTTAAGATCGCTGAATGAATAAAGATGTACTAATCGGCGAAGAACTTACAAAATCGTACTTCAACCAATTTTGTTAATCAAAGAGCGTATTTTCTTCATTCTTTGGGTATGACCATATTTCTTCTACATTTGCTTATGTTACACATTTCTTAGAAACACACCAGTTCAATATAAACGGCGGTTACTGAAAGACGGGACATAATATGTCACATATATTTTGGCAGGACAAAAAGTGACTCGCTATAAATATACGGGACGATCCCCTAAAATATGGGACGTCTAATCACCCTACAGTACGTCATCCCCCAACAGTCCAGATTTGGCATCCTCAGATTTTCATTTATTTGGTCCCCTCGAGGAGGGGCCTAGCATAAGATACTTCTTTTAAGAGAGGAAAAAAACAAAAACAAAGAAACTAATTCATCACTGGGACAAATATATTTGCGGGGATTACGTTTTCATAAACAGTTTGGAATTTGATTTTTTAAAGTGATGCTTTAATTTACGTCCTCCAGCACATTTTTTTTTTTCTCTCGTGATTTTACTATTTTCAGTTCTTTGTGGAAAGTCGTTCGGAAAGAATAAACTATACTCAGTCTCGGCAGAAACTGCCTTTTATTGCGTAAATATTACCCATGCGCGGTACGATGTACTGAGCTAGCGTCATTATTTTGTAAGCTCTGCTGTCTCCTTCAATATATTGCTCACTAACTGTCAATGGTCAGTATTATTGCGTAGTACTCAGTACTGCGAACCATTTACAGATAAGGACTGAAGAACATATGGCCCAAACATGTTAAACAGTCTCCACTTTTGGTGGACAAAACCAGCAACAAGTCAACAATACATCGGCAACTACCTGAAACAACCCGTTCAATCTGCAATATTGCCCAGTCATTACACAATAATGGCGTTTATTGTAGCAACATTGATGGCAGCACTGTTGCGGCTACACATTGCCGTAAAATATGGCCTGTGTTAACGCACCTCGAGGCCTGTTGTGCGATGACTAGTAATGCCAAATGCTCAAAGCGAGTTACGCCACTGTAGATATGCAAAGCAGCAGAGCCATCTGTGCGCGCGTACACAGGAACTGACAGTTAAAAATCGGGAGTGGGCCCTGAAAACCACACTCATGAAGTGTAAGTAAGATGTGAAGGCACCAAGCCTTGCAAAGGCCGAAAAATACTACACCTAAATGGCGGCACTGGGAAAAATCCTGCCGAACTGGGGATTCCAAGTGAAGTAAATGAGACTGTCCCTATCGAAAGCCACACGGGTAATGGGACAACAGATCCTGAGATTCGAGAGTCCAATGGAGCCGACAGGCTACCATCCATTCAAGTAACTTGCAAACAACGTTTCTCAGACTAATTGGCCGATAGCTTTCGACAAACAGGGTGTTCTTACCAGGCTTAAGGACGAGAACCATGATGCTATCCCTCCATTGCGAAGAAAAGTCACCCTGGAGCGAAATACGGTTAAACACCCGGAGAAGAAATTGCCGTCGTGGAGCACAGATGTTGAAGCAGTTGGTTATGAATGAAGTCTGCGCCAGGGGCCATATCTTCACAAGAAGAAAGTGCGGAAATAAGTTCCCATTCAGCATAAGGTTCCTTGTTAGGTTCTGACTGACCAGGGGTAAAACATAAGACGGAAGCTACAGCCTGCTGTTTCTGGTGAAGGAAAGCAATCAGATAGGAGGTTGATGCTGATGCTGATGCTGTTGCAAAGTGGGTCGCAAGATGTTCCGCCAGAATCAACGGGTCCGTGGAAAGGCCATCCGGGAGGGTAAGGCCCGGGAGGGTAGACTGCTGAAGGCAACCTTGGAGACAGTGAAGTGTAGCCCATACCCATGACATAGGGACAGTAGAATGGAGGGAAGAAACAAAGCGTTCCCAACACACCCATTTTCTACGTTTGATTAAGTAATGGGCTTTCGTGCTAAGGTGTTTAAAGGTAATAAGATTGACAGTGGATAGGTGCCTCTTAAAGTGTTGCAAAGCTCGACGGCGATCATGGATGGAAACTGCAACGGCCGGTCTCCACCACGGGACTTGCCGGCGGCGAAATAGTCTGGATGAGCATGGGATAGCAAGGCTAGCGGCGCGAAATATCACATCAGACACGTCACGGAGGACGTCATCAATACAATCTGACAAAGAGGGAGAAAGAACGGCCTGTGCAGTGTATAGAGGACAATCGGCGCATTGGAGAGACCAACAAGGTAACCTGTCCGTCAGGGAGCCAGAAGGGAGCAAGAGAATGAATCGAAAGTGGTTACTATCGCAAAGGTCGTCTTGTGGCGACCAGTAGAATGAAGGGAGGAGGAAGGGAGAAGAAAAATAGAGATGGCAGACAAGGTACCATGACCAGCACTGCAATGAGTAGGTGAGTCATCATTAAGAAGGCACAAGTTGTGGTCTGCAAGAAACTGGTCTATGAGAAGACCTTGAATAGGTGGAAATGCACTGCCACACAAGGGATGGTGGGCATTAAAATCCCCAAGTAGGAGGAAGGAAGGAGGAATTTCCTGAAGAAGGGCAGTTAAGGCAGCAGGTGTAAGAGTCCTGTCAGGAGGGAGATAAAGATTGCAAACTGTGACCTCACAGTCAAGGTGGACCCTAACAGCAACCACTTCAATGTAGTTTGAAGAGGAAGCCACGTTATAGCAATGTCCATACAGGCCAACGTACAAACGCCACCAGAGGCCCGCGGCAGCTGACCCGATTTCGACAGATAGCATGGAACCCACGGAGGGTCAGGGAGTGGTCATCAGTAACATGAGATTCCTGTAGAACCACACAAGTTGCAGAGTAAAAAGAAATAAGGGGTTTCAACTCCGGAAGGTGATGGTAATATCCATTACAATTCCATTGGATAACCTCAGAATGATCATTCAAATGGGGGGCGGGGAGGGATGAACAGTCTAAAGCCAGTCATGCCGCCGGGTCACCACCCGTCACCGACAAGGAGGGGCGACATTCATGAACAGATCAGAGTCAGGTTGCAAAGGTGGGGATGGGACATCTGGCAACGCCATAGACTCCTTATCCTGGGACTTACGTTTCTTCTTCTTTTCTGTTTGAGATCGAGAAGGGCTGTGTGGCAAGAAGGAGCCAGCTGCAGCAAGATCTGGAACAGAAAGAGATCGGGCGACCTGGGGGTCCGTCCACAGACCGTGGTTCTCGTGGTCGTTGTGTGGCAGCAGACCTTTGGCCCAGAAAGTGCCAGGAAGGGTGATCCCGGGAGGGTCGACGTTGACCGGCAGACACCAAAGAAATGGGACACTTCTCTGGCTGGGGAGGGGGAGCGGCACCTAGAGGGGAGGGTGTGTGAGCCTCAGGGAAGAGGGGGAGGGTAGAGGTTTGGGTCTGGAGTAAGGAAAGGGGAGGTAGGGGTAACAATGTAACTAAAGCATAGCTATACATCGTGGACACAGGATGAAGACTAGCTTACTTCTTATGAGCCTCAGCGTAGGTTATACGATCAAGGAACTTATACTCGTGTATCTTCTTTTCCTTCTTATAAACTGAGCAATCTGGCGAATGTGGAGAATGATTGTCATGACAATTAACACACACTGGAGGGGGAACACAGGAACTCCCCTCATGGAGTGGACATCCAGTGACCACAGAGATGGGCCTGGGAACAGTGTGAAGACATGTGGCCAAAACGCAAGCATTTAAAACATCTCATAGGTGGTGGAATGTATGGGTTCATGTCACATCGATAAACCATAATCTTGACCTTCTCAGGGAGAGTGCCCCCTTCAAAGGCCAGGATAATCAATGCAATTGTCCTTCGAGCCCTTCTGAACATGTCGAACAAAGTGAACACCCCACCATCCGAGATTGTCCCTAGGTTCCTCATGAGTTTGAAGGATGAGGTCCCTGTGAAAAATTACACCTTGTATCATATTCAAAGACTGGTGGGGGATAATGGATACAGGAATTGCGTCAAGATGGTTACAGGCATGAAGGGCTGCAGACTGGGCAGCTGAATCAGTTGTGATCAACAACAAACCCAACTGCATCTTGCTCAGAGTCCACTTCACCAAACTTGTCAATGTGTTCCACAAAAAATTAACGTTTGGTATTGGTGAAAGTATCCGCATCAGTCCTGGTGCAAACCAGATAGCGGGACAAAGGTTTCACACCTCGCTGACGAGCCTCACCCTCCTCCCAGGGGGTAGCCATAGAAGGGAAGGCCGAAGGGGCAGAAGAAGCAGCACGAGAATCATTTCCACGCAAAGAAACGGCCGTAGAAGTACGGCCAGAGTTCTGGACCCGTATTCATTTCATTTGCATAGCGTCCACCCTGATACCACCCACTACGATCAGGGGCTCTCCCCACGGGCGCCACCCAGCCACAGCAAGGGCTGTCTGGCATGGCGACGATTGCCTGGAGTTCCGATGCTCTAGGATGACGAGCAACCACTCCTAGGCTTACATGAGGAGGACACAGCTCAGGTATTAGAAGTGTGATCCCTGTGGTTTCAAGCGACTTAACCAAAAGGGTACATAGCGTCTGCACCACATGGGCTGGCTACCATGATAGCTATGCACCCTAGCTGGCATCAGACAACGATGTGAAGGAAAAGGTGGAGGAACTAAGAGGGCACACGTCAGAGCCGCTAGGTAAGGTGCTCTTCCCAAATGGCTCGCAATACGTAATAGAAATTTAGTAATGAAAGTCAAACCCCAGAGGGGGACCAGATAATGCCTCAAGGATGATGTAATTATGCAACAAAACGAAATTGCAAAGCCAACATAACCAGGAGGACAGCAGGGCCAACATAAAAAAGGACACCAAGAGATGGAGAGGAGAGGGTGAAGGGGAAGGAGCAAGGACAGGAAAGGAGGGGAAGGGAAAGGAAAAGAAAGGCAGCCCTGAAAAGGAAGGGGGGCTGGAATAGCTCAGGGCCCCATATTCGCCACGCACATACTCACGAAAGGACCATGGGCCCCGGGGCGGGTGGGGGGGGGGAGGGGGGCAATGCTGTGCATGCATTGTGTTGCACAGGTGCCAGATGTTGGTTTGTGGGTGCCTGTTGCACTTGGTCAGTCAATACTGGGACGGTTAATGCTGTTTGAGGATGATACTGCAGTTGTGGTCTGATGATTTCCCACATGTGCTCCACCGAAGACAGATCTGGTGATCGAGTAGGCCTAAGCAACTAGCAGTACTCTGTAAAACATGTTGGGTTGCAAAAGCGGTAAGTGGGCGAGCATTATCCTGTTGGAAAGCACCCCCTTGAATGCTGCTCATGAATTTAAGGGCAACCGGTCGATCACCCGTCCGACGATCATATATGCAGTCAGAGTGCGTGGGATAACCACGAGAGTGCTCTCGCTGTCATACCAAATCGTACCCCCACCGTAACCCTGGGTGTAGGTCCAGTGTGCGTAGCACGCAGGCAGGTTGGCTACAGGCCCTCAAGTGGCCTTCTCGTAACCAACATACGGCCAAACCCAGTTTGCATCAGGAAACACAACAGATCTCCACCATGCCCTCCAATGAGGCTCTTGCTTGAGACCACTGAAATCGCAAATTACATTGGTTTGGGATCAGTGGAATGCATGCTTCAGGACATCTAGCTCGGAGCTGTCCTTTAAGTAACCGATGTGCAGCAGTTCGTTGTGTCACTGTGGGGCCAACTGCTACTCAGATTGCTGCTGCAGACGCAGTTCAATGTGCCAGAGCCATAAGCCGAACACGATGGTCTGTCCCACTGGTAGCGACAAGTGGGCATCCGGAGACGGGTCGTCTTACGATCGTACATTCCCGTGACCACCGCTGCCAGCAATCATGTACAGTTGCTATGTTCCTGCCAAGTATTTCCGCAGTATTGCAATAACATCCACCTTCTCGTAACCCTATTACATGACCTTGCTCAAACTCACTAAGGTGCTGATAATGTCGTCGTCACCTTTTGGCCATTCCCGAATAACATAAACTCACCACGATCAATCTCAAACGTCAGCTACAAGGTGTATTAAAGGAAACCTGATTCGCAGCATCATAGTGGCACTACCAGCGCCAATCTTACGCATCGGCGCGACAATTTAGCAGTCTTCATCTTTCAATTGCAGAAACACGTCTGTCAACTTTCGTTTATGTAGCACAACTCCTTGGTGCTGCGATCATTTTTTTCCGTCTGTATAGTTTCGTATAAAACATGAGAAGGGAAGATAAAGGAAAATGTGAGATTACAGATAAATTTCCTGGGAGGGATTACACAAGAACTTCGTATACAAATGAGATACTTTTTTTTTTAATTTACAGTTGACGGTTTGCATGCGCTGGGCTCATATTTATCGTAAAAGCAAGTGAAGCAGTGATTTTATCGGCATCTTGCACTCGTTATAAATCACCCATTTTTACAAAGCAGCAGAGAAAAAGCTTTCGTCGGAATACGAAAAAGGCGAGTATGTTCCTTTATAAAAGGCTGACAGAAAAGTGGGGAACTAGCTCTCTCAGTCCTTATTCCGCCTATCCCCCCCCCCCAACCCCCCCCCCCCCCCCCCACACACACACACACCAAAAATTTTGGTATGCGAGTTAATTCGCGCTCTTTTAACACAGGATATTCTAAATCCTTTTATCCAGTCTCTCTATGTAGTTAAGTGTTCATACTATCTCTCTCTCTCTCTCTCTCTCTCTCTCTCTCTCTCTCTCTCTCTCTCTCCCCCCCCCCCCCCCCTATTGATTTACAGTATATTCCACTGCCACAGTCTCCCCTCGCACTTACACTGACTCCTTTTGTCTTTCTTTCCCATTTCAACTGTGTCTACCACGCTTCACTAACTAAAAAATTACGCAAGTGTTTATAATGTCCGTCCAACGCGCCCTTTTCCTAATACCTGCGAATTAAAGTTTGCCGGTCTGGGATGGTCCAGATCCTCTAAGCAAATGTATGGTCTCCACTCATCTGTATTTTTTATTTTCACTGTCTCGTATCTCCTTTGCACCTACTGCTATCTCCATCCATCTCTCTTCCTCTTTTACTGCGACTGTCTCCTCTCTCTTTGGCCACACTGCTATATCTTCATCCACCTCTCTTTCTCTTTAACTACCACTTTCTTTCTCCCACAATCATTGTGTCCTCTCTCTCCACGTCACTAACTGTCTGCTGCTTTCTTTCAGCACGAAAAAGCGCGAATATGTTCGCATGCCAAAAGTTTTGGAGAGGAAGGCAGAATGAAGATTGAGGTAACTGGTTCCTTACTTTTCTCTCAGAAAATTTAAAGAGGAATTTATTCGCTTTCTTTGTGCCTATTTTCGCCATTCCTTGTCGTGAGGATTATTGCATCGCATCTTATCTCACTTACTGTTTGGCGCGTTCTGTAAACAGTTGAGACAGACGAAATTTCCTTAGTCTCGTGTTCGTAGTTAATGTTGTGTGTTGTTATTTGCGTGAACCAAGCTGTTATGCCTAAACACAAATGCACCATTCATACCGATTTAAAAGAATAATATGCTTTTCTCGAAGAGAGAAAGCTTAGTTACGAATTTCACAGAAGAATCTGCAATGCCACGATTTCCATTCACGCGGTGGAAATTCAGATACTGTTGTTCAGCACGATAAATGAAACAAACATTACCCGACTTATTCTGCTACTGTTACAACAAGTTCTGAAATCAATCACTTTCGAAAAAGGGGGTAATTTTCCTTCACACATCCTCAGGAATTCTGCCGTTTCTTAAAAAGAGTAAAACACTGTTAGCATACATATGCTTTATTGGTTTTCAGTATCAGAGTTTTTACATTAATTATACAAAAGAAAACATAATATTATCGGTGAGGACTGATCTGGTACTTCACAATAATTACTATACACAATGTCGGCTCTACACTGAGGCGACGGAAGTCATGGAATGCCTCCTAACATTGTGTTGGGCCCTTTTGCCTGGCGCAGTCCAGCAACTCGACATGGCATCAACAAGTCGTTGGAAGTCGCCTGCAGATATGTTGAGCCATGCTGCCTCTGCAATCTTCCATAACTGCGAAAGTGTTGCCGATGCAAGATTTTGTACACAAACTGACGTCTCGATTATATCTCACAAATGTCCGATGGGTGGCCAGATCATTGGCTCGAAATGTCGAGAATGTTCTTAAAAAAACAAACTACGATCAATTCTGGCGCAGTGACACGGCGCATTGTCATCCATAAAAATGGCGTGGTTCAAATGGCTCTGAGCACTATGGGACTAAACTTCTGAGGTCATCAGTCCACTAGAACTTAGAACTACTTAAACCTAACCAACCTAAGGACATCACACACATCCGTGCCCGAGGCTGGATGCGAACCTGCGACCGTAGCGGTCGCGCGGTTCCAGACTGTAGCGCCTATAACCGCTCAGTCACTCCGGCCGGCCATCCATAAAAATGCCATCATTGTCTGGAAACAGTGTTGATGCCCATGAATCGCTGGAAATGGTCTGAAGGTAGCTGAGCATAACGATTTCCAGTCAATGGTCGGTTCACTGGACCAGAGGACCAACTCTGTTTCATGTAAAAACAGCTCATACCATTACGGAGCTACCACCAGCTTGCACAGTGCCTTGTTGAAAACATGGGTCCATGGCTTCGTGGCGTCTGCACCACACTGACCCTACCATCAGCTGTTAACAATCTGAATGGAAACTCATCCGACGAGACTATGGTTTTCCAGTCGTCTGGGATCTAAAGTCTAAACATACGATCAAAAGCTCAGGAAAGGTGCTCCAGGAGATAACTTGCTGTTAGCAAAGGCACTCGCTCCGGTTGTCTGGTGCCATACCCCATAAACGCCTAATTTCGTCACACTGCACTAATTGATACGTTCGTCGTAACATTGATTTCTGGGCTTATTTCACACAGCGTTGTTTCTCTGTTAGCACTGACAGTTCTACGCAAATACTGCGGCTCTCACTAGTTAAGTGAATGCCGTCGGCTGCTGTGTTGTCCGTGGTGAGAGGTAATGCCCGAAATTTGTTGTTCTCGGCAGACTCTTGACACTGTCGATCTCGGATTATCGAATTCCGTAACGATTTACGAAATAGAATGTCCAATGCATGTAGCTCCAACAACCATTTCATGTTCAAAGCCTGTGGCCATAATAACGTTGGAGAGCTTTTCACATGAACCACCTGACAAACGACAGCTTGGCTTTTTTTTTTCGTTTCCCATACCCTTAGGGGGCAGGGGAAAGCTGGGAGTAGCACAATCCGCTGCTCTTCAGCCAAGTAATACATTTAATAAAAAGATGAGAATGAGACATATAAAAGGCGATAAGGGGAGACATAAGAACATAATGTGGGGAGACAGTGGGGGTTAAAATATACATGTACATGGAGACGTTCATTGTATAACACTTAAAAAGGTCCACATAAAGTTAAAAAAACTTAGTTGGTGATTTGTAGCATGTAAAAAACACTGAAGTCACACGCATGAGTTAAAAGTTGGCCACACCATTAAAACACACCAGAACAACGACACTTTAAAACCACTGTACGTGACAGAGTACACATGACGAAGGGCAAAAACTGCCAGGAAGGACCTGTCAAGGAGGAAGGGGGGAGGGGGGGACAGGAGGCGGAGATGTACTGGAGATGGTGGTAGGAAAAGCAATGTGGGCGCACCAAGGGGCAAGTGACGGCATACGGAGAGGGAAGGCAAGTCCAAAGGGAGTGCAGAGATGCAGAAGGGGTGCACTGGAAAGGGAGCGGGTGGTGAGGGAGGAAAAAACCGGTCAGGGGAAGGGAAGAGGAGGGGAGAGGGTGCCCTGAGAAGGGGTATGGGGGAGGTTGGGTTAGAGTTGGTAGGAGGAGTAGGTATCAGAGCGAAGCTCATCATCCCGGAGGCGGATGGCGTGGAGATGGTGAGATGAAGGTGTGATGATGAAGTTGTGGTTACACACTGGTGATGGAGAGGATAGAAGATACAAAGGGGTGAGGGACATCGAATCTGCAGATGATGTACAAGGTGTGAATGTTGTATAGGTGCCAGGTGAGATAGACTTCCATGCTTGTTGCACTTGGTATGTCAATACAGATATGGTTAATGCTGTTTGTGGATGACACTGGTGTTGTCATCTGTTGATGTCCCATAGGCCCATATATGCTCCATTGAAGACACATTTAATGATTGAGGAGGCCCTGGCAACATGTCCGCACTCCATAGAGAATATTGGGTTACAAACGCAGTATGTGAGTGGGCGTTATACTGTTGGGAAACATCCCCTGAAATACTGTTCATGAAAGGCAGCAAAATGTGTCAAATCACCAGATTGACATAGGAATTTGCAGTCACAGTGTGTGGGATAGCCACAATATTGGTCCTTCTGTCGTATGACATTGCACTCCAAACCACAACTCCAGGTGTACATCCGGTGAGTGTAGCACGCAGACAGGTCTGTTGCAGACCTTCAGCTGGCCGCCTCCTAACTAACACATGGCCATCACTTGCACGGAGGCAGAAACAGTTTTCATCAGGAAACACAACAGACCTCCACTCTGCGCTCCAGTGAGGCTCTCCCTTGCACCATTGAAGTCACAAATGGCGATGGTTTGGGGTTAGTGAAACACACACTACGTGGCTTCCGGCAGTGAGTTGTCCTTGAAGTAATCTGCCAAATTGCTGCTGCAACTGCAGTACAATGTGCCAGAGTCACATGCTGAACATGTCTGTCTTCCCTCTCATAGTGTGCCGGCCGCGGTGGTCTAGCGGTTCTGGCGCTGCTGTCCGGAACCGCGGGACTGCTACGGTCGCAGGTTCGAATCCTGCCTCGGGCATGGGTGTGTGTGATGTCCTTAGGGTAGTTAGGTTTAAGTAGTTCTAAGTTCTAGGGGACTTATGACCTAAGATGTTGAGTCCCATAGTGCTCAGAGCCATTTGAACCATTTGAACCCTCTCATAGTGTCATGTGGGCATCAGGAGCTCGATATTGTTGCAACCACACCCTCTCGTGACTACCAGTGCCAGCAATCATGTACAGTAGCTACATTCCTGCCTTAAGTCTTTGTGCAGTATTGCATAAGGATCATCCAGTTTCTTGTAGCCCTATTAGATGACCTTCTTCAAAATAAATGATTGCCGATAATGGCATCTTGGTCACTTAAAGCCATTCTTTAATTACAATAACACTGTTATTTAATTTCTGTTTATAGGGTTTTGTTGGCCTCTGTAGCTGAGTGGTTCTTGTGGAAGACTGCCATGTGGGGAGCGGGGATACAGGTTTGATTCCTGGTACTGTCAAAGATTTTTCCTTGGTGACATAATTACCAAATCTATCAGGCACTGTAGGTTCTCTAGCTGACCTTCTGAACTCGCATTTTTGTTCTTGTTTATGACTCCTTGAACCTCCTTTGATACCCTTGTCTTCTATTACATTTCCATCACTACTCTAATTCACACATAAGTCACAAACTATTTTGTATTCCAGGCAATCAACGCTGTTGAAAGGCATGATGTTACGAAGAACTCTGCTAACAGCTAGTAAAATTGTTGTTTATTAAACCATAATCAGTTTCGTGGACTAAAGCCAGATCATCAGGTGCAACCTACATGGTACAAAGCAAAGTAGGGACACCACATTTAGGGGATATTAGAATTAATAAAGCAATGTCTAAAATGTATTCAACATTAAAAGACCATACAAATACCCTTCGCTCCTATTAATAAAATTCTCAATTATTCTCACTTGTAAAGGTAGCAACGACTCAGCACTCCTAGTAACGAGTATATTGTATCATAGTGTCCACATGGATAGCTGCCATTGCACCAGCCAGCTAGTCTCTCTTCGTCGTTCATACAGGCCACTTTCACTTTGGCCTGCACCGAGCAGTGCTGCGGTCACACCAGTAAGACGCTATCACCTGATACTTTCCTGAGGGCTTTGACTATTCGCAATAGCAGTGGCAATTTTTTATCCCCAATCTGGCCCCTTTTTAAAAACTTTTAGTGCTCGCTCAGTTATAATATTTTTCTATTTTTCTTTTTAGATGCAGGCATATTTTAAACACTGGAGCACATCTTCATTACACTTGCTTGCCATAGTACTGACAATATTCACTGAATACTAAATTTTGACTATGAACAAAGGGTGTTGTAATACCACAACCCCTTGGGACCTTATATCCAATTCCAGTTTCATCTCTGCTCTCCTGAAAAGGGCATATATATAATAGCAGTATGTTGCACTCGTTTAAACTTGTTTTGATATTTTTTACATTGGATCTCGCCAGTAAATGAAATGAAGGAAACATGTCTGATTACAAATTAATGCAACATCATAATTTACAAACAATAAAACCTACAGGCACATGGTAGGAATGATTTTGCTATTGTGATTATGGATTTCCAATCTACCCAAGTCATAGAGAGACAGCTATTTTTATGTTTTGAAGCCAGAAATAGTTTGAATCCTTAACAAAAATATGATACAATGATGTTTCAGTCAAAATCAATCACACATGTTTTAATTGGAACTGGTAATTACAACCATATAGAAGCCTTTCATTCGATTGAACTAATCACTCTGTACACCTGAAAATGCTAGCATGATTTTTATTTCACTCAATTAATTACTATATGCAAATTAATGCAATATATTGCTGCAGTGTTAAAATGTAATTTATAGTCTTAAGAAAAACAGATTCTTTCCTGTATTTATATGGAATTAATAACTTTCAATTATGTAAATTTCTACGTAATTTGGGAAGATGTATGTAAAAACTTTCATTGTTTCTATGCAAAATTCAATAAGTAACAATGACAGTAATTGTTTAAAACTATATAAATAGAGGCAATTTGTACAAGGCCATACTTTAGTTTTAGGCCGAATTTTGCATCAACAGCATGTAGTCTGACTTTGTTTTTATTTATAACTGGAAGATGTAAGTTCTATGATGAACATTCGCTGCCAAACATCTTGCTAACAATATAAAGAAGCCTTTGTAAACGAGAACTACTAAAACTTATTTTGACCATTACATGATATCCATGTGATGATGCAGTAACATCAAAATAAATCTACGGCAGTCCATATAAAACTGGTGGAGTATTAGTTAAATGTTGGTAATGTGTTGTTGAATATGGTGTGAAATAATTGGATAGTAACTGAACTTTTTTCCCCTTGTGTTAAACTATGATACTCACCCCAGACTTCAACATAAACATTTCACACCACGTTATATTACAGTATGCCTATGATCTTTCAACACTGTATGTATATTTTAAACATTCCTGTATTAATTTTAACGTCCATAAAATGTCGTGACACTGTACTTTGCTCCTTATCATGTAGGTTGCATCTACTAATGTGCCTTTAGGCTGCAAAACCGGCTGTGTTTTAATAAACAATTTGAACAGCTATTAGCGGAGTTCTTCCTAACATCACACGTAAGTGTCCAGCAAAGGTTTCATCAGATCACTTTCATACTGTTTCTCTTCCATTCCAATTTCGAACACCATGCAAAAAATCCACACACAAACCATTCCATACAAGCTTTCCATGTGGTGGGTCCCAACAAAATACTTTTGCATTCAGGGTAGAAAGTTGGAGATTTAAATTTCATGAAAAGATATCACCACACTGCAACAAAGAATGCTTTTGTTTTAATTATTGCCATCTATAATCACATATCATACCCATGACATGCTGTCCTCCATATTATGATAACACAAAACCAGCTCTCCTTCACTGAACTTTTCTGATGTCCTCCATCTGTCTTATCTGGTAAGGATCATTTGCTCATTTATGCCCATTCTCTATGCATTTTCACTCATAATCACTAAAATGTTTGCCTCCTGTATAACAGTCCTCTAGAATCAATACACCTGACCACTTCTTCCACAATATCGATGTGTAAGGCAACAATAAGTTTATAATTAATCAATTTTCAGTGAAAAACTTCGGTGTAGCTTATTAAAATTCCCAACAATACTTTATGATCAACTATGAATTTTTCAACTGTTCTGGTAGATGTAAAAAAACAAAAATCTACTTCCACAGTGTCTGCAATTTTAACATTAGGTTTCTTCCCAAACACTATCTCTCAAGTTTTCCTTTTAATAGTTCAGCTAAAGATCTGTTCTGAGAGAGTGCAGGTGCAGAAACGACTCCAGGCGAGGCCTTTGCTTCAAGCCATGATCTCTTACCTGCTCTTGCTTCAACCAACAGGCATCACAACACATTGTACCATTAATTTTTAATCATAACCAAATGTGTGAGAAACAATGATTCACTAAATTATTTTGTTTGTCAAGATTATGTTTTAGCTCCACATGTCATTTATGCCCTCACTTATCTTTCTAAGTCTGATCGTGGTAGAGGACATGTAAGTCTTGTGTATTGCCTGCTTACAGAATAATAAATTGTGTGCTTAGGACCTACACACTGAGCGTTCCTTACAAACTTAATTATGTATACAGACAGTCGATCAATTCTCGGGATAGAAGATCTCAACGATTTCTGCTTGTTTTCAACAATGATACTGGCAAGATATTACTTCCATGGATTCCAAGACTTTCATGCATGTTTTAATTTCAAGTTTGAAATCAAACAACTAAAAGCAAAAGAATATTTTTTCGTATGATATAATTACAAATTAACAAATTTCTAATTTCTTTCCTTTACTTGTATTGTGAAACCTTTCTTCTCGCCAAATTTATTGGTTCTACATCAAGAGAAAGTACCCTGTAAGTTCTCATGAGCGAGTTTTTTTCACAGTATCATAATGTTAATACGTGCACACAGGAACTGAAGTATTAATTTTTAATATTAATTATACAAGGTGGTCAATGAATCCTAAATAACTCGAATGGTACTTTTCCATAAATATGCACAAAAAACAACAACAAAAAACCATATGTGAAGTACCCTATGAGAAATAGATGCTTTCATATTAATAACTCTGATGACTGCCTCTCTATCACACATTAAATGCTCCAATATGTGAACAGCAATAGTTGAAGTGCTGCCCCCTGTGTACCAATCAGGTACTATAGTAAAAATGACACACAAAAGTAACAACGTCTTGTGAAATTGCATTCTAGGCACCATCATGTTCGTGTGGTTCATTTATAGTAACACAGGCGTACCAGGCAGCTACAATGCGACCACTGCTAGGTTAATGACGCTAGCAGTGGAAATCAAAATATCACAGTAATGAAGGCTAAATAACATTGTATATAGGCATTATCGTTTCACTTACTTTTCTGTAAGAGTGGAATGGAATTGAAGTCCCATGCTTCTTTACAGAGTGTAGGGGAACGATGAGGGAGCCCCGAACCGCCTTACTAGGTAAGGTCCTAATGGAGGTGGTTTGCTGTTGCCTTCCTCCGACCGTAATGGGGATGAATGATGATGATGAAGAAGACACAACAAAACCCAGTCATCTCGAGGCACGAAAAATCCCTGACCCTGCCGGTAATCGAAACCGGGACCCCGTGCTCGGGAAGCGAGAACGCTACTGCGAGACCACGAGGGGCGGGGTCTGTAAGAGTAACAAATTTTCATTATTTAAGTTTAAATAACGATGACTTCTGACTTCACTGCTATGCAGAAACTATATTTGTTTTAGGCTATCCTAGAAGCCATTTTTCTATGCACTTTATCGACAATGCATGTCAAACGATCCAAGAATTCAAGAGATATCAAAGAATTATTTCCATAATTCAGCATTTGCAGCATAATGCAGCATTTGTTATGGTCATCTCTGAAGACACAGAGCTTTATAGGGATTATTTTATTTTAATACTCATTTTTTATCATAGGTCAGTTCCAACGACTTCTATGAATGGTCATTCACCATCTTATACACAATTATATTTTTATGACATCGATGCTGCTCTTTGCTATAGACTGAATGAAAAATCATCAGTCATGCTATACTGATAACAATGTTATACTAAAATTCCTGTTGAATTATAACACACCAATCCTGTTGTCCATTCTTTCACTGTGATAAAAGATTTTTGTGCAAGAGTGCAGAATGAAATTTTTTTGATAGAGCTTAGGCAATCATTTACACTACTTAATTTAAAAGAGGGTTGCTTCTTGCCCATATTTTAATCATTTTAAGTGAAATCTATAAAATAGTAAACGTTTGTGATATTAATGAAGTCTTATGTGCAGAAACTCCTAACATTCAAACACACTGTAAACTATGTGTGTATGTTGCAAAAGATTTGCTGCATCAACCATATGGTGCACTTAAGCAAAATCCTGTGTGTATGAGAGATGACAAATACACAAAAAATTTCCTAATTATTTTTATCACATACATGACAAATTATTGTGCAAGTATTCAAGGCTAAAATAATTGAATTGAGACACTGATGACAAAATATATCCAATATCCATTGTACAGAGGGTGTCTTAGTGGTATTAGCATTAATGTTTGAGGACAATCACTTGACAGTAGTTATTTTGTACCATAGAATCCATACTTCCTAAATTTGATTACCATTTGAATGTTGAAGTTTACATGCCAGTTTAAAGGGTTAAATACATTTATAAATACATATATAAAGGATATGGTAGTACAGCTATAGAAGTAGGGGATGAAAGTACACATTGTAATAAAGGAGTTCAGATTGGTTAAGTACCCAAATTGGAGAAAGGCCATTAAGTTGAATCAACGTAAGCAACAGTTTTTTTAAGTATCTTCATATTTGCATTAAATGAAACTGATTTTTTGTCACATGTTTAACAATATACTGACATGTCTTTGCACTATGTTTGGGTAAATGCTGAAGAAAAAATGGAAGTGGAGGTTATGCAGTGGTGATAAAATGATTACATGCATGTATGTTATTTATCCAAAGGATGTTTATTTCTCAGTTATACTGAAATTATTCACTTTTGTGCTCCTAAATCATTTGAAGATGTTAGAACTTTCAATGGAATTTTTACAGTACAGTTGTGACGTCACACACGTCAGATGTAGTTTGTAGTTATGAAGTATTACATGGTCTTCGTCATAAAATCTTTGACACATTTTGCTATTGGCTGGCGCTTTTATGTGCAGTATATTTTGTTGTTGTAAATGGCGCGTTTCCATTGCAACGTAAGTTTTATTTATTTACGTTTTTCCTCTTGTTTCTGTTTCATTGCTGCAGTATTATTCTCCAGTAGCTGAAAACAGTAACATTCTTTTAAAGAGTATCAGTTGTTACCAGTCAAAGCTATACATATTCCATTGTTTTCCCGGTTTTCTCCTGGATGAAAAAATTCCTGGGTTTTTGCCTGGTGTCCCAGGGCGTATACACCATAAACAAAAGATTATATATTTAAAAAAATGCGTTTCTGAATGTAGGAAGCAGCAGTAGCTGGAACAGAGACATTAAAAAAATGTCTATTGTATGGCAGAGTGTGTAGCGAGCTAGATTCTGAAAAAAGATATCAGTTAGTAATAATGCGTTCACACGTACTGTGTGAACAAGACAGCCTAATGTATGTTCATGCAAACATGTAAATTTTTCCTGTATTATTCCTGCTTACGACTTAACAGGGATTCCTGAATACCTCTGTTCCTTCACGCTCCTCTTCCCACTCAATAAATAATTTCAAAGAATAGAAATTGCGTCAACTCGTTCAGTGTATTGAGATATTGCAACGAGTGTAGCCTCTGCCCCAAGTAGCGATTACTCTGACCTGAGCGCAATTTTGTGAATGAAATTACGGTGTGTTGGCACCATTGGGTATGCTGTAATGTTGCAATGACTGTTGCCTGGCACAACTCTCTAGGAGTCCTCATATTGACCAGGTCAACATTTAGTGACCGAAATTATGCTCTCTTGGCACATTGTAAGCTGTGTATGTGGGTAGCGTATCTTGGTGCCGATATAGTGCTTGCTGGAGGCATACGGCGAAAGCTTACATTCGTCTTGTTGGGCAAAATACTGTTTAATTCATTCCACACATAATTGAAAATTGTAAATTAATTAAGTTTTTAATCTTGTGAAAGTAAACACAATATTCAGAATGTGCCCAAGTACCGAAGCAGCTTATGCAGTTGTTTGGACCTACAGCTTACTTTACAATAAAGTCCTAGAAAATATACCCTATAGCTAAAAACGTAGTTAATTTTATATTCTTCCCGAACTGCAAGTAATTTTTTATGACGAGAATGTTCTAGTTCTTATTACCTAATTCTGTTAGTTTCTGTGTGTAGAGGGCTATGCAGATAGATTGGTGTAAATCTCATGTTTATTACTGTTGTTCACACCAACATCATGGACGCTGGTGTTCCTTCATTAATGTGGAACTGAATTTTGTCCTTAGGTAGCGGAGATCTATATACTTCTCTCGAGAAGTTCATATCCAACTGCAGCAGTTTACAAAAAGCTATATAATTTTATATCCATTCTTTTCAGCAGACTGAATTTACCAATAGCACAAAGACTATCGTATATCACATTTCCGGTGGAGGGGAATATTTACTAATGTTCTGGACTGGAATGGATAATCAGAAACAGCTGACAGGTATTATGATATAAGGTACTCCGCTTAAAAAGTCTATCATTAGAGTAAGATCTACAGAATACCACGTATTTCTTGACGTGTTTGGTATGTTTCGAAAATTGGACGAAGTATTTATACAATCCACTGTCTCAGTAGTAGTAGTGACGTAGAAACTTTTGTTAAAGACGTTTCGCATGATGGAAATGCCTATAAGAATCACTGTGTTGCAGGAATTCTGTATTACTGATATTCAGACCACTTTAGTACAACGGTGCATGTTTGGAATAAAAACTGCCTGATTACCATTAGTGATTTGCTTTTAAAGGAAAGGCAAATGTAAATGTAAATTGTTACTGCTAATGACAGTGAGTTAAAAAAGTAAAGCAAATTGTCAAAATATATTTGTATGGGGATAATTATGATAACATATGTCGGACTACTGGCAACAACTTGTTCAATTAGCGATATTGCCAGTCATCCCGAAATATTGCCGTTTATTGCAGCAAAACTTATGAAATATCATTGCGGCTATACGTTGCTGTAAAATTTCGCCCGTGTAAATACACCTCGAGACGGGGTGGGCGTTGGCTAGCAACGCAGAAAGCACAGAGCGAGCTACGGCACTGCAGATACGCGAAAGCAGCAGAGCCATCTGTGTGTGCCAAGACGTATTACATTGCAGATATGGGCGTGGAGTGCACGAGTGTCACTCAGAGACCTGAGGAAAGCTTTTAGATAAGAAAAATAACTGCCTTTGTGAAAGTACTAGTAGTTGGAATAGAAAAAGAGACAAACCTGTCTATAGTATGGCATCAAGTGTAGCGAGCTGGAGTCTGATAAAGGTACTAGCCAGTAAGACTGCGCTCACATATTGTATGAAGAAGCTTGTTAGATAAAGCAGACAAGAACAACTAACAGGTATGCAAAATGTACGTGATTTTCCTCTTCCCTGCCTGCAAGTAGTTGCGGGTAATCCTATATAACCCTTTTTCCTTCCCCTTCCCTATCACACCCCCCCACTATATGTAACTAAAGCAGAGTAACTACAAGGGCCACGGAGTGGTCTTACTTTACGCTATGGATGCTCTGATGTTTAAAGAACCGTTTACAGATAAGGGTTGAGGAAGATATGGCGTGAACATGTTAAACAGTCTCCATCTTTGGTGGACAAAACCAGCAACAACTCAACAATACGTCAGCTACTACCTGCAAGAACCTGTTCAATCTGCAATATTGCGCAGCCATTCCGCAATATGGCATTTATTATAGCAACATTGATGGCAGCACTGTTGCGGCTACACATTGCCGTAAAATATGGCCTGTGAAAACACACCTGGAGGCCTGTTGTGCGATGACTAGTAACGCCAAATGGTCAGAGCGAGTTACGACACTGCAGATGTGCGAAGCAGCAGAGCCATCTGTGCGCACGTTAACGGATTACGTTCAGACTGTGAGCGAGGGCATCAAAAGCTGAAACATTAAAAAAAAAAAAAAAAGATGGCTTCCTGAAAGTGGTAATAGCTGGAACAGAGAGAGAAACAAAATGTCTATGGTATGGCAAAACGTATAGCGAGTTGAAGTCTGACAAATGCATCAATTGGTAACAATACGCTCACACGTACTGTGTGAACAAGATTGGGATATAGAATGGGACGACTTAACGTAGTTTCACAGCCCTGTGGTCACTGAGGCTGAGGTGTTGGCGGAACTGAATGCCCACCCCGCCCTGGAAGTCCGCTCCGCCCGCCGTATTTACAACTCCTCTGGCCCTACTTTCCTCATGCGTATATTTACTGTCTGCCTCCTCCATCGACCACCACCTCACGCAGGGAGCCCTGATTTTCAACCGCCGCCAACCTGTTGACCCGTCCCGTTCTCCTCCTCAATCCTACCACTGCCAGCGCTGCCTTCTGTACGACGACCACCTCACCCAAAACTGCAAGAACCAACCCACCTGCCCCCATTGTAAAGCCTCTCACTTCCTTAAACAGTGTCCCAACCTCACCTCCCCCCATTCTGCAACACCTGGAATGAACCACACCCCATCTATTCCTCCAAATGCAAAGCCAAGCCCCCCCCCCCCCCCCCAAATACCTCTTCATGCATACCCTCTCCCAGCACCAGGTTGACTCCTTCATCCTTAATGAAACCTTCCTCCAACCCCACCATTTTGTCCGCACCTCCCTCTATCTCCTTCACTGCACTGACATTCCCCTTCCCCTAGCCCGAGGCGGGGTCGCTATAGGCCACCTCAGGCATCTCCCTGTCCAGCCATAACCCCTCCTCAATGACCCAACCAAACACCTTCTCCTCAGCCTATTTTTCCCTCCCTCACCGTCACCTGTGCCACTATCTATATCCGCCCCACAGCTCCTCTCCCCTTTGACTTCACTTCCCATGTTGACCATACCTTCTCCGCCTATGTGATTGCTGCTGACCTCAACATCCACAGCCGAGACCCTGCCACCTGTGATAAACCTTTTGCATTTCCTATATGTTTTCGTCTTCTTTAAAGACAAGATGAAGCGGTAGCCCATCATAGAGCCTATGCCTACCGTCATGTATTTTTTGACTTTCAGTTGTTAAAAACGGAGGATATTTTTTCTGGTACCAGTAGGAGGAAGGAAGGATTCGTGCTCAGCTAGTGAACGAGTGAGAAGCACGCCATTTTTAGCGAGTAATTGTAGACCGCCATTTTGGGGTCGCTATAAGTGAGGAGTATGTATTTCATATGTGCACCGTTTAGAAAAATACAGTATTGTTTTATTAACAGAAAGTTCGTGTGAGTTGTTATTTCAAATAGTGCAATAATTACAAGAACTGAAGCCCACCTGTGTACTTTGGAAAATTACGAAGATCCGATAAGCTTAATGGGAACACGGTCAAGACTTCAAAGGTGAACACGGCGACCAAACGTAGCATTATAAAGAATGGTAAGCACAAATCTACAGCGGAGAGAGAAACTACTTCGCCCTGCAAAATAATATGAACTAATACGAACTTATTTCCAGGCATAGCTCAGCTTATTGTGCTTGTCATTCATGCCGAAAAATTAATCTCATTAATTCAATACATGTTAAAAAGCCACGCATTTTATTATCATCTGTTCCATTATTTTATTATATTATAAAGTGGTGACAGGTGACAGGCACGATACGCAGTGGGCAAAACTGTGAGTACTAGTATTGTTAGGAAAATGAATATACATGTATGTTAACAATTTCTTTATGTTCCATGTACGCTGATGATGTGACGGAGACGGTGATGTGATACTGAAGAAATATTATCAAAAGGAAATAATAAATAAATTAGGCGACAATACCAAGAGCACACAACAAAGCACAATAGAGGAAGTACCATTTACAAGACAACAATCAGGTAGGACCGCGCAATGCATATAGAGAATGCGTTCCCAGTAGACCTATTAGAAAATCCATCCACCTATTTCCTAAATTCCAGAACCTAAAGCTTCAGATATTAACGCTATTGTAGTCAAGTGGAGATAATGACATTTCTTTATTAGTACGGAAAATATATTGACTGAAGAACAGTTGAGACTACAATTACATACTACTGTATATGCATTTTTTCGCGTGAGAAGTAGCGCGGAAGTAAAATCTCAAAAAAGAAAATTTTTATTTTGATAACTGCAGTGGTATAAGGATTTCTATAATGGAGGGTCAAAACAATAAGGAAATGTCATTCGAAAATCATAATGCCAATGTAGTGGATGTTCATTTGCAAAATGCAACAATGAGTTGTTTGGAACCGTTTAGCGGTGATTATTTGGATGCTGGGCGCGACATGCCATTGTTGCATTCGACGCCCGTGAATACAGAACATTTAATTACAAGCAATACGTTAATTACAGTAGACGTAACTAATGGCATCTCGAGGCAAGAGACTATTTTAAATCAGAGCAGTACGCGTAGTATGGACACAGATACTGACAGGCGTAGGCCGGAAGTGAATACGGAAGATATGCAAGCCTTATTTCGAGCCTTAACAGAAACCATACAAACAAGCATGAATGCAATGAAAGCAGACATAAATACAAAAATGTCGGGCTTAGAGACTAAAATGTCAAGTTTACAAACGATACAAGCAGACATGACCACAGTAAAGTCCGAGATCGAGAAGGTTAATACAAACATGACACACATTTCAGACGACGTAAAAAATTTGCGCACAGAACTCAATAGTCTGGACACGAAGTTCACACAGCAGATTTCACAAATCTCCACGGAGGTGGATAGTAAAATTAATGAACAAGTACAAATTTCGGTTCACGATATGGGTGAGAAATTAAAAGGCATAATGGGCGAAAAATTTGAAACACTAACACACACGTATCGACAGGAGCTATCCGGAATTAGAGAAACCCAAGAGAATTTACAGGCAATGCAAAAGAATACGCAGGTCAACTTAGACAATGCACAATCAGAAGTAGCGAAACTACATTCTTTCTGTAACGATTTGCCAGAAAATGTAGAAAAAATCACATTGGAGGTAGGATTACTCAAGTTAGAACACAAGAGGATCAACTCAGACATTGTGCACCTTTATGAATCGGTAAAGAGCAATGCAAAGGACGACAATACAACGTTCGCAGAAAAATGCGTACGTGAACAGCGTACCTATGTGGAAGCGGTAAAGGAAGTAATGGGGGACAAGGAAGAAGAAATCTTAAAACGCGTAGAACATGATATCAGGCAGTTAGAACAACGGTTAAGAGACGAAATAGTTAACAAACAAAGTACGGTAATATCATCGCCTGGGGGCGGTAAGCGGAGCGATAAACAGCCATCCGCCAGTGGGAGAAATCAGTGGCGCGGACAACAATGCCCAACCCACGCCGCGCGACCGCATGTCGACGCGCGACGCGAGCAGCGGGCAAAACTTTGCTGAAACAAATATACCATCACCGCAGGGAAATGCTGTTCCGTCGTGCTGGACAGCGTTGTTAATGGATGAGAGCTTAATAAACCATCGACAGTTTCCCGTATTCTCAAATGAGGAAAAGCGAACGCACCCAGTAGTGTTTGTGCGAGCCTTTAGAAATGTACTGCCCAGGACTTGGACAGAAGCTCAAAAGATTAAATACGTAGTAGGACACACCGAGGGTGATGCCCTTTTGTGGGCTACGGAGATGTCAGAACTTTGCGAGACATATGAGCAGTTTGAGAATGCATTTTTAGATAAATACTGGTCAACAACTATCCAGGAGAGGTTAAGACGAGAGGTATTTAACCCAGTACCATATCATTCAAAATTCGGGGGGCTAAGAAGCTATTTTGAAAAATACCTCAACAAGACCTGTTACTGGAATAATCCGATATCTCATGTCGATGTACTGAAAATCTTAAAGAACAAGTTACCTGCAAATGTTAGGGAAAAATTAATAACTGTTCCCGAATATGATCTCGAGTATTTTCTTTCAGTGCTCGACTCAATAGATCTGATTCATGAGGATGGGCAAGCCACGCCTAGTTATCGTAACGGTAATGGGCACAACCCAAACGGGAAGAACTACGGTAACGGCAACGGCTTTGGAAATTATAACGGTCGTGTGCGTATGAATGAATGGCATCCGTATGGACCGCCGCGCCACAACGGAAATCCGTACAATCGGTCTACCCATCAGCCACAGAGTGACCGAGGGTCGTACGAAACTAAATATCAGCCCCATAGGTACGGTAATGGCAGAGACAATAGAAATTCGAGGGAAAACTTCGACAATAGGCGACAAGGAAATGCAAATTACCAGGAACGGAATATGCAACACAGGGATCCGAGAGATAACAGGCAGCCAGTACAGTCAAATCGAAACAACCGGGATACGAACTGGCAAGCACGCGAACATACGGTAAACATAGTAGAAGTGACGGCAGAAAATGAAATAATACCTTTACCGGCCCCATAAAATAATAATCGAGCGTGACTAGAGGAAGAAGGTAATGAACTGTCAGGGTGCCACAGCACTAATATGAGCGACTTAAACACTAAAGCGAACAGGAACGAAAAGGAGGAAGCAGACACTGAAACAAACCTACACATACAGCATATCCGGAATCTGTTTTTAAGGTATGATAAGGACGCAGAAATGAAAGAAGACTTGTTTATCGAAGAGAAAGAAACAACACGCAAGGTAAGTGAAATTATTCAAGCAACAATAAAGGTAAAGGTGGGAAACATAGATGTAATGGTTGTTTTGGATACTGGCGCGTCGACAAGCCTAATGTCTACTAGCTTGTTCAAAGAGATAGCGAGGGAAGTAAATGTTCCCACACTACCTGTAGAGAACTGTAAGATCGTAACGGCGATGGGAAGTAAATCTAAAGTTATAAAATTACAGGCCAGCATACCCATTAGCATATGTGGTGTAATTTTGCAGTGTACTTTCTTGTTGGTAGACAAACTTATAGTGAACTGTATACTTGGTATGGAGGCGTTCAGAAGATATGGGATAAAAATAGATATCGGCAGCGGGGAATGCCAATTTCATGTAGGGGAGCGCACGCTGACTATGGACTTAATAAGAACTACAATGACAAATCAGGTTAGGCCGATACCAGACAATGTTAAACTTGTCTACCCTCAATCCTTAATGGCAAAGGACATGGAACTTGATGACTCTGGTAGGGAAGATCCTCGATGAGCAAATAGTGGACATTAAAATAAGTAAATCCACTTGTCTTAACAATGAACAGCGAAGTGAACTGACAAAATTACTCTTCAAATATCATAACATTTTTCGTAAACAACCTAGTGTTATTAAGGGATATGAGTATATAATGGAAGTATACCCGCATGAAACATATTGTAGAACGTCATATGGCACCCCTTGGGCAAAGAAAGAGGCAGTAAGAAAAGAAATAGAGCGTATGATTTGGTGGAGGGTTATTGAAACATCGCACTCACCTTACTGCAGTCCGATTCTCGCAGTTGGTAAAACTGACGGAACGGTGCGGTTGGTGTTAGACGCGAGGGAAATAAACAAAATCATCGTTCCTATAAGAACAAGGCCAGAGAATCTAGAAGAGCAGCTATTAAAGTTTCACGGCGTTAAGTATTTAACATCCCTTGATTTGAAAGCTTCGTACTGGCAAATTTTATTACACGAAGAGAGTAGAAAGTATACAGCTTTCAAAAATGCCGGGAGGAGCTACCAATTTAGGGTGCTACCTTTCGCAAATCTTTAACATATTGCAGCGTGTCAGCAACTGTGAAATGTTACTTAATGATCAGCTGCAATTAAAGAATAGAAGTTATTTCGAAGGATTTCAACCTTTACTTCAGTGAAGTTGACCCACAGTCTGCCTCGAATGGCCGATGCTGTTTCCCTATCTGCTTTGTCCCTTTATTATAATGTGATTGTACATGTGTGTCTTTGTATTTCCTTATATGCTTGGTAATGACACATAGTTGCTAAGGCCTTTTTATGTTAAAGACATTTTATGCTCAGCACGCATGGTTTTGACACTAATTGTTAGTTACTGTAGCGGGACTACCCCCTCTTACTATAATATTAAAAAAAAAAAAAATTATACCTTGGCTTTGTAGTTTGTTCTCAGGTAAATTGTTTAATGTTGCTATACCAATAGATAGGTATGTCCAATTGTAAGACAGCTTTCAGTTACATTTTGTTTATATGTATATTTGCTCTAAGTAATTTTGAGACAGTTTGTCTCTCGCGCTTGCGCTTGCGCATGCGCTTGGCCGCGGCCGAGCCTCGCCGCGTAACGGCTCACGACGCCTAGTTTTCGAGCCGCTTACGTGTGGTCCTGATTTATGGCCGGCGCAGCTCCGTCTACGTTCGCCCTAATGGTTTTAATTTTGACTGACATAATCTTATGATTATGGGTCTTTAATGTTTTAATTTTTAATCTGTGACATGGCCAGTGTTTGGCTCACAAAATAATTTCATTGTTGTAAGTATCACAATTTCTTCATTATTCAATCATTAGACTGATAATGCATTTTAGTGAGTAATATATGTCCATATGTGGTTTAATTTATAGGTTCTGAAGAAGATTCCATTACTGGAATCGAAACCTAGGTAAACGAATAAAATTACCTTGCAACTGAAGGCTGAAAACATTGTTTATTTGCTGCTACCTTTCGGATTAAATGTGAGCGCTGGTGTATTTATTGAAGCATTTGACAGGGTACTTGGACCGGAACTGCTTAGCCAGGTTACACTCTACGTTGATGATCTATTAATTGCAACTCAAACATGGGATGAACATGTAAGTATTTTGAAAAGGATTTTTCAAAAATTTGATGAATACAATGTCACAGTTAACTTTAAAAAGTCTGAATTCGGAAAGGAAAAAATAAAATTCTTAGGGCATATTATTTCACCAGTAGGAATTCTACCTGACCCCAGTAAACTAGATGCGATACGGAATTTCCCAACACCCTATACTAAGAAACAATTAAAAGGTTTTCTAGGAATGGCCTCGTTTTTCAGGAAGTTCCTGCCACAACAATTGTTGAACAGTAGTTCACTATTAAACTTACTGCGTAAAAACCACAGTTGGTTGTGGACTAAAGAATGTGAAAATGATTTTCAGCAGATTAAGCAGGCGCTGATTAACGCGCCTATCCTGAAACACCCATATATGGAATTGGATTTTTGTTTAAGCACCGATGCTAGTTATCAGGGGCTCGGTGCGTGCCTGTTTCAAATAATAACAAAGGATGGTAAGGAAGAAGTCAATGTAATCAGTTTTGCCAGTAGAACCCTCACAGAATGTGAAAGATCTTATTCCGTAACTGAGCTAGAAGCGTTAGCAGTAGTTTGGGCGTTTCGTAAATTTCAATATTACCTTTGGGGAAAACATACCAAAGTTTACTGTGATCATCAAGCCTTGTCCTTTCTTCTGACGTGCAAGTTGTTACATAAGAGAATAGCGAGGTGGTGCATGTATGTCCAAGAGTTTGATTTTGAGATAGTGTACATAAAAGGGGAACAGAATGTTTTGGCAGATGCACTATCACGGTTACCTCAAGGTCTTACAGATTTCCACGAGTTAGAGGGACAAACATCAGACTTCAAGGTCCTTTTAATAAATGATGGAACATTTAAACCATATTATATTAAAATGTGCAAAAACATGCAACGTTTACAGGAAGAAGACCCGAGATGGAGCAAGGTAAGGAAAAAACTGCAGGCTAGAACACACGAACGTTTAGAGCAGTATTACATTATACATAATGGCGTCCTCTTTCACAGAAGAGATCGACGAATGGATAAGTGGTGTGTGTGCATACCTCAGGAATACGTGGAAAACTTAATTCAGCATACGCACCGCACATGGGGGCACTATGGAGTGCTAAGGTGTGCCGCCAAAATTTCTACGTATTGTTATTTCCCTAATATGGGGCGACGTATAGAGCAAGTAATCAGACGCTGTGCGGTGTGTCAAAAGGTCAAACATCAGAATAGGACATGTCTTAACGCACTAAACCCAATAATACCAAAGCAACCAAGAGATCCTGTATCTATTGACGCCGCAGGACCTTATCCCCAAGCCCGCGGCGGAGTTAAATACATCGTAGCCCTGTATGAAGTTTTTAGTAAGTATCACCAGCTGTACGCAGTGAAAACAGTTAGGTCAGGGCCAATTATAAGGCGAATTCTGGAAGACTACATACCACGCATCGGAAAACCACAAGCAGTCGTAACTGATAACGCCTTAAATTTTACATGTGACCAATGGAAATCATTTTTAAAATCACAAAACATACGTCATATTTTAGTATCCAAGTTCCACCCGGAAGCAAGTCCCGTCGGGACTTAATAGGTTTATCCGCACATATATACCACAGAACCAAAGGAAATGGATAGAATACCTGGGTCCGTTTCAGCACATAGTAAATCACCTACCACACACATCCACAGGGCACACACCGGCCGAACTAATGTTTGAAAAGGTGGAGCTAGATGAATGGGCAAAACCGATACCTAAATTACGGCACAAAGACGTAGTCTTAGATGAGAAAGTACAGCGAGCGCTAATAACATTGGAAGAGCAAGCTCAAGTAAGGAAAGGAATTTACGACAGGAAATTGAAAAACGTAACAGAATTCCAGATTGGACAGGAGGTACTACTAAGAACGCATCCGAAATCATCGAAATTAAAGGCATTGAATAGAAAATGGCAATTGTTATATGTTGGTCCGTATATCATTGTTGACTGCCACATCCGGGGTGCTACTTGATAGGAAATATAAAAAATGGTAAAATAAAAGGCATGTATCCACATAAAGATTTGCGGAAATTTATTAAATGAAAATTCAAATCTCATTCTGTCCTTACCTGTTGCATCAGTAAAACGCAAGAAGGTAGGAGGTTTGTCGCTCTTTGACGAATAAACCGACTGGCTCTCGGTTCCTCTCCAGCTAGGGGGTACAATATTTATATTTCCAGTGCCCTCTCCCTCTTCTACTATCCTGCTTAATCAATAAGGAATGTTCAATTTTCTTTTACTATCTAACATGCAGAGAGTGAGATGCAGTCTAGTGAAAATAAACTTTCCTTGTATTTTGATATTGTACTTTCTTAAGACTTAATTCACAGCGCGCGAGCTTTAAGCGAGAGGCATGAGCGATGAGGTATACTGGGCCGTGCTGCCGCGCTTAAAGCAGAGCGTACTTCAACAATTAGATACGAAGCGGCTTAACAGCTGATCGTAGGGGCCAAGTAGGCAAAAAGCAAGGTTGAGTTCAGTGTCCCCTGTACGATGCGCAAAGACACACTGCGCACCGCGACGGAAACCATTCTAGAATTTAAGCGAATCGGCACCCACACCGGCCAACCAGCTGGACAAAATAGGAGCAATAGGAAATAGAGTACCTATCAGCTAGTTACTCTGACGTAGATGAGCAACACAAACTAAACGAACAGAGACATTTATTCCTAAGTCGGTGACTATACTGTAAAGAGCATTAATGTTAAGAGTAAATCATTAGTTTAAGCATATGCAGCTTTAAGAAAATGAGCGCATTGACGCAAGTAAGCTATAAGGGGAGTAGAATACGCTAAATTTGTGAACTCAACATATTCTATTGAATGTACATAGCTAGAAATAAGTATAAGTATTCGAAGTAGAAGAGAGTATATACAGGAAATGACCTATCCGACTATATACAACAGGACTAAGACAAGTTGAATAGGGAAGTAACAACATGTACACATGAAAGAACGCGATTAGCACATAACTTAAGAACTAAGCGACTTACATACAACACATAAGTGAGCGACGATGTGAAAGGTAGAATGAGATATAAACATAGAAAAATGCGTGTGACTGAGACGTAAACTATAAAATTATACATCATACAAGATTTAGCGAGAGGAGCAGTTGTGCACTTATAGAACCACACTTCTCTACAGACAACATTATAAGTAATACATATCCACAAATTTGTTATTACAGAACTCACCTATGTTAGTTGCTATTAATTACAGGATACCTTATAGTATAAGCAGCAAAATAAAGCTGTAAACATGAATTGAACAACACACGGGAGATAAGCTAAGTAAATACAAAAACCAACCAATACGCACACAACATAATTACATGAACTTAAAAGAACTGAGGTAAATACTGTATGTTTACAAAAGCGATATGGAGAAATAAATGAAATTTCACTGCTGGATAATATTTTGAAGTAGAGAGAGTGAAAGGTTTTATTAGATTCGATTGAATGTATTAATTAGTTAATCTACGTTTGTGGTGACGTACCGTGCATGGAGTGAATCTAGGAAGAGAATGAAAGTGTATTAGAGTAATACGAGTTTATTTATATTTGTGGGAAGAAATAAATAGGGCGGTGGTTCTAGTGTGAGAGCCCTGTAGGTAGTACACGAGTATAAATGGCGATTTATGTGGAACATTTTAATGAATAATAATATGGGTATACGGCGATGAATATGAAGATTAATATTACAGGGGTACCTAGGAAAGGGCCACGAAGCTGACGTAAGAAAGAATACACTATATAGTTTTAAGTCTTAGAATGAATGGTTGTATGAGTGTGGAAAGCAAAGTATGATGATGCATGTACGGTAAGTAATTATGAAAACGAACATCACGAAGAAGCAGTGAGGAGTATAGAAGAAACAGTGAAGTCGATAGTAGCAATGGTAAATGATAACATTTAAAACACACCACAGCACAGTGATTGCTACACAGACATCAGAATGTAAAACAACCTAGTATGAAAAATATTTCCTTAGCGACTAACTGTTACAGCTCGAGAAACTATAAGGTTACTATAAATGAAAATATGATACACCATTCGTATGAGGAATGAACACAAAATGCAGTGAAACAATATTTTCTACACCGAGTTCTTGACGCACGCAGGAGCGAAAGCATTATTTTAGCACATGCGCGTTCTTATTTAGCGATAATGAATTATGAGTGAAGCTACACATGACAAAAATACGGTAAAATTATCGGTCACACGTCACAGAGGTAAACATGTACATGTCGTCGAATCAATAAGGCAGAAATATGGCTTGAAATATGTGTTCACGAATGTGGAATATTACGACGATTAACAAGCAGTGATGAAGTCAGGGTTGTCAAGGGATAAAACATCCCCCACACTCGCTCACAAACGAGCACTTGTAAATATTATACATACTATGAAGATTTATCAAATGCCAAGGATACAATGAGTACACTAACGACGCACTACAAATAGCAATCCTAGAAGTAGCTTGATCTCTGAAGCTTTTTTTTTGTGGTTTTAGGGCGCACAACTTCAATGGTCATTAGCGCCCTGACTACTCTAAGAATGCACCGCGAGGCACAAGTTGACAACAACAACTAAAAGGGAAAACACGATAAAAGACAGACTGACAGGCATAGGATTAAAAAACAGCATCATCAAATGTCCTTAGAGAGGTTTGTCAAATTGATAAAACGAAGAACACGAGCAGCTGCTCGTGGGTCATCCGCTACAATGGCATCGAAAGTACTTGGCAAGTTAAGATCTAGACGCAGTGTGTTAAAATCGGGACAGGACATTAAAATGTGTCGAACCGTCAGCAAGTGCCCACATGGGCAGAACGGCGCCGGCGCAGCCGTCAGCAGATGGCAGTGGCTGAACCGGCAGTGCCCAATTCTTAACCGGGCCAAAACTACCTCCTCCCGCCGAGAAGGGCGTGAGGAGCACGTCCAAGCCACGGGAAGAGGTTTTAAGGCCCGAAGCTTGTTGTCTGTAAGTGCAGCCCAATCGGCATGCCACAGCGATAAAATGCGCCGACAAATGACCCTGCTAAAATCGGACGAAGGGACACAACAAGAAGCTGTCCGAGGCTGGAGGACCGCAGCCTTGGCCGCGGCATCTGCAGCTTCGTTCCCAGGGATACCGACATGGCCAGGAACCCACATAAAGCTAACCGGAGAACCGACGTCCACCAGCTGCTGAAGAGAGCGTTGGATCCGGTGTACGAAAGGGTGAACTGGGTACGGATCACTGAGACTCTGGATGGCGCTCAGGGAGTCGGAGCAGATGACATAAGCAGAATGTCGGTGGCGGCAGATGTAAAGAACAGCCTGGTAGAGGGCAAAGAGCTCAGCTGTGAAGACCGAACAATGGCCATGGAGCCGGTATTTGAAACTTTGTGCCCCGACAATAAAGGAACACCCGACCCCGTCATTGGTCTTAGAGCCATCTGTATAAATGAAAGTCATGTTGATGAACTTCGAACGAAGTTCCAAAAAACGGGAGTGGTAGACCGAGCTGGGGGTAACCTCTTGTGGGAGCGAGCTGAGGTCAAGGTGAACGCGGACCTGAGCCTGGAGCCAAGGTGGCGTGTGGCTCTCGCCCACTCGAAAGGTTGCAGGGAGAGAAAAATTAAGGTGTTGAAGGAGGCGACGAAAGCGAACTCCAGGGGGCAGCAGGGCAGAGACATACAACCCGTATTGACGGTCGAGAGAGTCGTCAAAAAAGGAACGATAAGACGGATGGTCAGGCATTGACAGTAGCCGACAGGCATACCGACAAAGCAGTATATCGCGCCGGTAGGTGAGTGGCAATTCGCCAGCGTCAGCATGAAGACTCTCTACGGGACTAGTATAAAATGCTCCGATCCCAAGTCGTAAACCCCGATGTTGTATGGAGTTGAGGCGGCGTAAGATGGATGGCCGTGCAGAGGAGTATACGAAGCTCCCATAATCCAGCTTGGAGCGGACGATCGACCGATATAGACGAAGTAGGACGGTTCGATCCGCTCCCCACGACATACCACTGAGAACACGGAGGACATTTAAAGAACGGGTACAACGGGCGGCCAAATATGACACATGTGGAGACCAGCTAAGTTTCCTGTCAAATGTAAGGCCTAAAAATTTGGTTGTCTCCACGATTGGGAGAGCAACGGGACCGAGTCGTAAGGACGGTGGGAGAAACTCTTTGTAGCGCCAGAAGTTAATACAGACCGTCTTCTCGGCAGAAAAACGGAAGCCATTGGCGACACTCCAGGAGTAAAGACGGTCAAGAGAACGCTGAAGACAGCGCTCCAGGACACGTGTACACTGCGCGCTGCAATAGATGGTAAAATCGTCCACGAAAAGGGAGCCTGATACATCAGCTGGGAGGCAATCCATTATTGGATTGATCGCGATGGCGAAGAGAGCGACGCTCAAAACTGGGCCCTGTGGCACCCCATTCTCCTGGCGAAAGGTGTCGGACAGGACAGAACCCACACGTACCCTGAACTGTCGATCCATTAAAAAGGAACGAATAAAAAGAGGGAGGCGACCGCGAAGGCCCCATGTATGCATGGTGCGGAGAATGCCCGCCCTCCAACAGGTGTCGTAAGCCTTCTCCAAATCAAAGAACACAGCCGCGGTCGGGCGCTTCCGCAAGAAGTTATTCATAATGAAGGTCGACAAGGTAACCAGATGGTCAACAGCAGAGCGGCGCCTACGAAATCCACATTGTACATTGGTAAGTAGGCGTCGAGACTCGAGCAGCCAAACCAATCGAGAGTTAACCATTCTCTCCATCACTTTACAGACACAGCTGGTAAGCGAGATAGGTCGATAACTGGAAGGCAAGTGCTTGTCCTTCCCCAGCTTAGGAATCGGGACAACAATAGACTCGCGCCAGCATGCGGGAACATGTCCCTCAATCCAGATGCGATTGTATGTACGAAGAAGAAAACCTTTACCCGCAGGAGAAAGGTTCTTCAGCATCTGAATATGAATAGAATCAGGCCCTGGAGCGGAGGACCGTGATCGGCCAAGTGCGTTTTCGAGTTCCCGCATGGTGAATGGGGCATTATAACTTTCACGATTCGAGGAGCGGAAGTTAGGTGGCCTAGCCTCCTCTGCCTGTTTGCGGGGGAGGAAGGCAGGGTGGTAATGAGCGGACCTCGAAACCTCTGCGAAAAAGCGGCCGAAGGCATTGGAGACAGCCTCAGGGGCCACAAGGACGTCATTCGCGACCTTCAAGCCAGAAACTGGTGAGTGGGCCTTAGTGCCAGATAGCCGGCGCAGGCTACCCCAGACAACGGAAGGAGTAAAACTGTTGAAGGTGCTTGTGAAAGCAGCCCAGCTGGCTTTCTTGCTTTCTTTGATAATACGACGACACTGAGCACGTAATCGTTTATAATTGATACAATTCGCCACTGTAGGGTGGCGTTTAAATGTGCGTAAAGCACGTCGACGAGCACGTAAAGCGTCTCTACATGCTGCGGTCCACCAGGGGACCGGTACGCGACGTGGAGAAGAAGTAGGGTGAGGGATGGAATATTCAGCAGCAGCGAGAATGACTTCCGTGAGGTGTGCGACCTGACGATCGCAGCTTGTGAAGGTTTGATCCTGAAAGGTCGCCCTGGAAGAGAAGAGCCCCCAGTCTGCCTTGGAGATGGTCCAACTAGAGGAGCACGGAGAGGGAGTATGCTGCAGGAGATGGATAACACACGGGAAGTGGTCGCTCAAATATGTATCAGCAAGTGCATACCACTCAAACCGGCGTGCAAGTTGGGGAGTACATATAGAGAGGTCTAAATGGGAATAGGTGTGAGATGTGTCCGAAAGAAAAGTAGGGGCGCCAGTATTGAGGCAGACAAGATTGAGCTGGTTGAAAAGGTCTGCTAACAGGGAGGCCCTCGGGCAGGATGCTGGAGAGCCCCAAAGGGGATGGTGGGCATTGAAGTCTCCAGTTAACAAAAATGGTGCAGGTAGCTGAGCAATAAGTTGCATCACGTCTGCCCTGGTAACAGCAGTTGACGATGGAGTGTAAACGGTACAAATGGAAAACGTAAAAGTGGGGAGAGTAATGCGGATGGCAACTGCCTGCAGGCCGGTGTGCAACGTGATGGGATCGTAGTAAATATCATCCCGGACCAGCAACATAACCCCTCCATGAGCTGGGATACCTACCATAGGGGGTAGGTCAAAACGCACAGAGGTGTAGTGTGCCAAGGCAATTTGATCGCATGGGCGTAGCTTCGTTTCCTGGAGGGCTACGACGAGCGGACGGTGCAAGCGGAGCAGCAACTTCAAGTCCTCTCGGTTGGAGTGAATGCTGCGAATATTCCAGTGAATAAGTGCCATCGTAAGAAAAGGAAGATGAAAGAAGGGGTCACCTCGAAGGCCGCTGAGGGCCTGGCTTCGAGCGAGCACTGCCGCCGCTATCAGTAGGCGGACAGTCATCGTCCATTGGGTCTATAGGTTCATCGGCCATCTCGGGAGGATGGCCGGGAGGGGGAGCTTCCTCCGCCGGTGAACAGCCAGATGTACGGCTACCAGCGGTGCGGCCAGGCGAAACGGATGACGGCCTGGGGCGGCAACCGCTGGGTGGCGCAGGATAAGAAATGCGCCGTGGCGGAGAAGGAGAACTGTGCTTCCTATGAGCCTTTTTGGAAGGACGTTTGGTGGAAGTACCGGTCGAAGGCTGGGAGGTCGAGGTACGTAGGAAGTCTGCACGGGATGGTTCCTTCTTGAAGGCCCGTGCATCTGACTTTGGAGTCTTCGTCTTAGCAGAAGCTGATGAAGGGGCTGGTGTCTGTGGGGTGATGGGAGGAAGAGGAGACGTCGACTGCGCGATCTTAGCACTGGCCGAACGGACGACCGTGGTGCTGAAGGTCAGATCGCATGTCTGGGTTGCTACCTCCCTGGTAGTCCGAGGAGAGGCGAGGACAGTACTGTATTTCCCCGCTGGGAGCAGCGCGGGCTTCCTACTAGCCAATAGCTTGCGAGCAGCCGAAGTGGACACTTTCTCTTTGACCCGAATTTCTTGGATACAGCGTTCTTCCTTATAGACAGGACAGTCGCGGGAGGATGCGGCATGGTCACCCTGACAGTTCACACAACGAGGAGACGGAGGTGGACAGTCACCCTCATGGGCATCCCTGCCACAAGTGACACATTTAGCCGCATTGGAACAAGACTGTCGAGTGTGATTGAAACGCTGACACTGGTAGCAGCGCGTAGGTGTCGGGACATAGGGGCGAACAGAAATAACCTCGTAGCCCGCCTTGATGCGCGATGGCAGCTTAACACTATCGAAGGTCAAGAAAAGTGTCCGGTTCGGTACAAGGTCATTGTTGACCTTTTTCATGACCCTATGGACAGCCGTCACGCCCTGCTCAGCGAGGAAAGATTGAATCTCCTCGTCAGTCAATCCGTCGAGGGAGCTAGTATAGACTACACCACGAGACGAATTCAAAGTTCGGTGGGCCTCCACCCGGACAGGGAACGTGTACAGGAGGGTGGCCCGAAGCAGTTTTTGTGCCTGAAAGGCACTCTCAGTTTCTAGTAATAAGGTACCGTTACGCAACCTGGTACAAGATTTGACAGATCCGGCTATGGCATCTACGCCCTTCTGGATAACGAAAGGGTTGACAGAGGAAAAATCCTTTCCGTCCTCAGATCGAGAAACGACGAGGAACTGTGGGGCAGGCGGTAGTACTTTTGTCACTGGTGGCTGGTCACGTTTCCGTTTTTGGGCAGAAGTCGAGAGAGATGGAGTAGAATCCATTGCGGAGGAATCCCCCATGATTGCCAGCGTCTCCGATGGCGCGCTCCTTCCTTGTGGGGACCCTCTCAGAGGGCACTCCCGCCTTAGGTGAATGTTTACACCTCAGGTCACACCTCCCGAGAAACAGACGGAGGGACCAATCGGCATGGTCAGAAGGTATCAGCTCAGGCAATCACCCCTCCCCGGGCCTGGCCTTTACCAGGGGGTACGCGCGTGCCTTACATGTCTACCCAGGGCGGGGAATTACGCGTTACCCCGTCACCGGCTACGCGTACGAACGCGTGGGTCGGCCTTCAGGCACGCACAGGGAGGAAGGAAGAAGAGGAAAAAGAAGAGAGAGAGGGAGAAAGAGGACAGACTGTCTCAAACGCCGAGGCGGAGACCAGAGAAGGCAAGGAGAAGAAGGCAATGAGAAGGCAAGGAGAAGAAGGCAAGGAGAAGAAGGCAATGAGAAGAAGGCAATGAGAAGAAGGCAATGAGAAGAAGGCAATGAGAAGAAGGCAATGAGAAGGCAAGGAGAAGAAGGCAATGAGAAAGCAAGGAGAAGAAGGCAAGGAGAAGGCAAGGAGAAGAAGGCAATGAGAAGGCAAGGAGAAGTCAAGGGAAAGAGTAAGGAAGACAGTGAGGTGGAGAAGAGCAAAGAAAGGAACCAACAAAAGGAAGGAAGAAACGAGAAGTGAAAAACCAAAAAGACCACAATTATATGTCGTGGAACCGTCCGTCTCCGGACGCAGGCGCTAACTACCCCCGTGAGGGGGATGGACTCCTTTTAGTCGCCTCTTACGACAGGCAAGAATACCTCGGGCCTATTCTAATCCCTGGACCCGCAGGGGGTGATCTCTGAAGCAGACCTTAGCGATCCTGTTTTCCATGTAGTGAGTAGTGCTGGAACGTATTTTCTGTGTGTATTTGTGATGGTAAAAACGCGCAGGAGGTTAGGCCTGCAAGTCAAGAGAAAAGCAAAAATTCAGAACAAATGAGAGATTCCTTCTAATTTACTTATTAGTGTGTAAGATGGATGATGCCTAACATAGAACCCATATAGGAAATGTGAATGTGACTTTTACATTTATGTGTCAACTTTACTATTGTCAATGTCGATGTCTATGAAAATATGTTTGTAGTATTTTGTATTGTAGTTGTGGTTGTAAAAACGCGCAGGTGATCGGTCCTGCTAGACAATATCAAGAAAGAGCAAACATTCAGAACAATTGCAAGATTCCTTCTGATTTACTTATTGCTGTGTCAGATGCTGCTTAACATAGAGTCCATGTACGAAATGTGAATGTGAATTGGACATTTATTTGCCAACTATATTATTGTTAATGTCGATGTCTATGTAAAATGTATGTATGTACTCTTTTCTTCTTTTCTATGTGCAGTTGTGGACGTAAAAAGGCGCAGGAGGTCGGTCCTGCAAGACAAGAATAGAAAATGCCAATATTCAGAATAAATGAAAGATACCTCCTGATTTACATATTAGTGTGTAAGAGGGTGCATGTCATGGAGTCCGTATATGAAATGTGAATGTGAATTGTAAATTTATGTGTCAACTCTATTATTGTCAATGTTTGTGTCTATGTATGCACTATTATCAATATTATGTGAGATTTTATACTTGAAGAAGAACAACTGACGTATGTATGTGAAGTGCAACGCGACGATCGAGTAGAATACTCGCACGTGTGAAGAGATACAAAAAAATTAAGGCCTAATAATATTTAAAATAACGGCTCAGCCGTAATATGAGTAAACGCTACAGTCTAGCAAAGTGAATACAGAGAGTGTGATGCGTGTGCGACGGAGATATCAGAGGAAATCCGCATAACCACGAGTTGAGGTGTGAGAACCGCTGAACTATAATGCACGACGGAAGATAATGCCATATCCTGCAGTGCAGCTCTTACCTTCAGTGTCACTGGCCAAAAACCTCGCCCAGGCGCGAGATGAGGTATTGGTGTTCTTCGGGTTGAGCGTTGGAGCTGAATCCGTCGTATCCAGTCTCCGGACTGGAGGGCAAATACAACACCGACTTCACGAGCCTGGAGCGACATTACAGTGTGGGCGCGGGCAGTGCTGCTGCTCACGTGGCGCTTGCGTCACTGAGTCGGGCGCGTTAAACAATGAGCTGCTGCTGGCCGTAAGTGCAGCGAACAATGAGATAACGTGCGCCGAAAGGACAGCTTCTCAGAATGGCTAATGAACCAAACACCAAGGAGAAAAACAATTATTAAAATATAGTGAAAGGACAATTTAAGAAATGTAACATTTTCCTCCTGATAATACTGCTTAACAAATGTAAGGAGAAATAAGAGACTACGACGTTAGCACGCCACGGACGTGCGATATGTAATATGAATATATGTGAATGTAATTACGTGATATAAGTATATGTGGATGTATTTATATGTATGAATTTGTAATGGCCGAGAAAATGAGTTTTGTAGATATACTTATAGTAGCATAAGGGTATTAAAACTCCATTGACATGCACCATGTGACTGAACTATGAGCCCCAAGGTTAATAAGGCTACTGTATACTGTCTCCCTAAATAAAGAGACATATTTCCGACAGTATACAGTAGGGGGGCATTTGTGATAAACCTTTTGCATTTCCTATATGTTTTCGTCTTCTTTAAAGGCAAAGAGACAAGATGAAGCGGTAGCCCATCATAGAGCCTATGCCTACCGTCATGTATTTTTTGACTTTCAGTTGTTAAAAACAGAGGAGTTTTTCTGGTACCAGTAGGAGGAAGGAAGGATTCGCGCTCAGCTGGTGAACGAGTGAGAAGCACGCCATTTTTAGCGAGTAATTGTGGACCGCCATTTTGGGGTCGCTATAAATAAGTGAGGAGTATGTATTTCATATGTGCACCGTTTAGAAAAATACAGTATTGTTTTATTAACAGAGAGGTCGTGTGAGTTGTTATTTCAAATAGTACAATAATTACAAGAACTGAAGCCCACCTGTGTACTTTGGAAAATTACGAAGATCCGATACGCTTAATGGGAACACGGTCAAGACTTCAAAGGTGAACACGGCGACCAAACGTAGCATTGTAAAGAATGGTAAGCACAAATCTACAGCGGAGAGAGAAACTACTTCGCCCTGCAAAATAATATGAACTAATACGAACTTATTTCCAGGCATAGCTCAGCTTATTGTGCTTGTAATTCATGCCGAAAAATTAATCTCATTAATTCAATACATGTTAAAAAGCCACGCATTTTATTATCATCTATTCCATTATTTTATTATATTATACACCCTTCAGTGGTGGCATCGGTTCCTTGCCACCTTCCATGGTGACCTTGTTCCTCTCCCACAGCACACCCATCCTGAAAGTAACTCCACCCCCGATATTATCCTCGCTTCCCCCAATCTAATTGGTCGCATCGCCGTTGATGTCCTCGATCCCATCGGTAGTGACCAGCTCCCTGTCCTTCTCACCATCTCCTCTACCCATCCCGCCACTGCAGCCACCCGCCCAGCTGCCCCTCCATAGTCTGTCGACGATTACTACCATGCCAATTGGGATGCCTACCGGGAATCCATTGCCTTACAGGTCGAAAGCTACCCCGTCTCCTTTCACCACCCTGATGACATCACCCATGCCTCTTCCTTCCTTCGAAAGACCATCACTGACGCTGTGGAGGCTCATGTCCCTACCAAACTGATCCACCCTCACCGCCCTACACTTCCTCCACAGGCCGTCCTCCTCCTGTGTGAATCCTGCAGGCTCTACCGCTCCTTCCTTCGCACTCGTGACTGGGATACTCTCACCTGCCACCAGCAATTACAGCGACATATCCGGAACCTCCTTACAGCAAAGATATGCCGGGACTGGCGCCAGAGATGCAAACACCTCAACTCCACCCTCCCTGTCAACTCCTCCAAGTACTGGTCAGCCTTCCACTACCTTAATGGTAGCCATCCCACCCCGCATTACCCCATCCTCCATGACGATCGACCCTTTCCTGACAACCTCAATAAGGCTAACCATTTTGCTTCCCACCTATCCAAGGTCTTCTCCATTCCTGACGATCCCCATTTTGATTACTCCCTCTTCCCCACCATCCTCGACCGCACTGACACCTCTGTCCCCCCCTCGCCCCTAGCTTCCAGTACTTCGATCGGTCACCCCACTCAGGCGTCAACACTCCCATCACCACACAAGACATCACACTCGTCCTCCGCTCCAAACGCAACACTGCCCCTGATCATGATGGCGTCACCTACCGTCACCTCAAGGAATCCCGTCCATCCTTCCTGTCTGTCCTTGCTACCCTGTACAATGTCCTCCTCTCCACTGGATTTTACCCTGACCTGTGGAAGACTTCCCATGTCCTGCTGTTCCCTAAACCTAACAAACCCCCCTCTGATACCACTTCCTATCGTCCAATCTGCCTCACCTCCATGTTCAGTAAGGTATTAGAGGCCATCCTCTCTCGCCGTATTCACCGCCACCTTAACCAGCACTGCCCTCTTCCTCTTACACAATGTGGCTTCCAGCCTTCCTTCTCCACTGACGACCAGCTCCTTAACCTTACCAATCTTCTTTCCCTCCAACTTAACTCCCATCGCTGCACTATCTTTGTTTCCCTTGATCTCCAGAATGCCTATGACCGTGTCTGGCATCCCGGGCTCCTCTTCAAACTCCAGACCTATGCTCTCACCATCAACTTCGTCCATCTCGTTGCTTCCTTCCTCTCCCATCGTCGCTCCTATGTGACTATCTACAATTCCAACTCCCATACTTTCTACCCCTCTGCCGGCGTGCCCCAAGGTTCTGTCCTTTCCCCTCTCCTCTATCTCCAGTACACTGTTGATATGCTCAAACCTCCCCCTCCTGTTCATCTTTGCCAGTTCGCTGATGACACCGCCTTCCTAAAAAAATGGTTCAAATGGCTCTGAGCACTATGGGACTTAACTGCTATGGTCATCAGTCCCCTAGCACTTAGAACTACTTAAACCCAGCTAACCTAAGGACATCCATGCCTGAGGCAGGATTCGAACCTGCAACCATAGCAGTCGCGCGGTTCCGGACTGAGCGCCTAGAACCGCTAGACCGACACGGCCGGCACTGCCTTACTAGCTCTTTATCCTACCCTTCAATGGTCCCAACATACCCTCCAAACCCACCTTCACCAATTCACCGCTGGGTGCAACCAGTGGTTTCTCTGTGTTAATCCCTTCAAGAACCTGGCGGTCATTGTAGGCCGCACCACCCACTCCTTCAGCCTCCATGATTTCTACCTCACCATTTATGGCCGTCCTATCCACCTCACTCCTATCCTCAAATGCCTTGGCCTCACACTCGACTGCCATCTCACCTGAACTCCCCATCTCCTTACCATCCAAAACAAAGCTCATAACCGCCTCCACCTCCTGAAACTCCTGTCTAGCTGGACGTGGTGTCTGCATCCTTCCACCATCCTTCACACCTACAAATCCTTGATCTGCCCCATCCTCTGTTATTCCAGCATCGCTTGGATTTCCACCCCTCCACAGTTCTATAAAGCCCTCCGAATCCTCGAAAGCCATGCACTCCGCCTCGCCTTCCGCATCCGCCTCCCGCCCCCCACGCACATCCTCTATGACCTCATCCCCTTCCCCCACATTTTCCTTTTCCTTGAACACATCCGCACACTATATATTGTCCACCGCCTTGATCCCCCTCACCCCCTGGTGTCTCCCTTCCTCACCACCCCCAACCAGTTGCCGTGCCTTTACCGTTGTGTCCCACCCTCTCTCCATCTTCAAGCCCTCCATCTCCTTTCCCAACACAACTTCCACCATCTACCCCTCCCGGATGATGAGCTTCGCCCTGACATCTACCCTTCCTACCAACTCTAACACCCTCTTCCTGCCTCCTCCTCAGCGCTCCCTCTCCTCCCTCCTCCTGAGCGGCTTTTCTCTCCTACTCCCCTTCCATCTCTTGTGCCTCCTTTCAGTGTGTCTGCGCTCCCTTCTGCCCTGTCTTCCCTCTTCCTCTCCCGCCCCACGTGTCTCCTGCCTCCTTGTGAACCCACTGATGCCCCTCCTCTCTTCATCCCGCCGCTTCCCCTGCTCCCCCATGCTCTCCCCTCCTTTTCCATCCTCTCTGAACTTTCCCTTGGCAGGTCCCGCCTGGCAGTTTTATTCTTCGTCGTGTGTGCTCCAAGTGGGTTTTAAGTGTGTTGTTCTGAAGTGTTTTTAATACTGTGGCGAACCTTTAACCTGTGTATGCGTATTCAGTGTCTTCTCTGTGTTTTAAGAATCACCAACTGTGTTTTTTAATTTTCTGGTGACTTTTTTAACTGTCCCACATGAACGTCTCCATGTCAGTGTAATTTTACCTCAATTTTCTCCCCTTACTTTGTTTTATGTTCCCCTTTTTTATCTTCTTATGTATGCATAATTTTATTCTTGTTTTAGTTGTTGTGTCACTCAGCTGAAGAGCGGCGGATTGTGCCGCTGACAGCCCTCCCCTGCCCATTTGGGGTAGGGGAATGAAATCACAATAAAGAAAAAAAAAGTAGTTTCATGCAAACATGTACTATTTTCCTCATTAATCCCTGCCTGCCACTTGCTGCGGGTAATCCTAAACACCTGTTTCCTTCCCACTCCTTTTCCCCTGCCCTCTTGTTAAAAGCTAAACATGGATACAGATCAAATCGTTGGGTGTTCAAAAGTGGCAGTGGCTTCACATATTGTATGTGGGGAGAAGAGCGTTGTGGCATCATTATGTCCAACATTTTCTCGGATTGCAAGGTTTGAGACATTCAATATTACAAGTCAGAGAGAATGACCTTGAAATGTTATCTTCAGCAAGGCCTTGATGGTTAAAGAGAAACCCGTACTTACAAGCTTCTTTAATGATGTTCTCTCCTGTAAAACAGAAATAATTTTGAAAGAACTGTTAATTTTTACGAAAACTTTGATTATCGTGCCGTTATCTTGGACAGTTTGGCGGCATATGCTTTCATTACTGTGCTGTGTTCCAGTGCTCCAACTGTAACAATTTTTTCCGTTTTCCAAATGACCATTGTATTAACATAAACACACACACAACAACCAAAATACATTATCTGTAAACTGGGACACTAACGCAAGCTGCCACCAGAATGTGCTACGACCTCACAATTTATAATTACGAGCATTATGTAATTGTGAGTTTTAAAAATGCAGAACGCATCGAATTAACAAATCCTATCATTTCATGTTTCCTAATTTGTAGAAATTTACGGTAAAAATGCAACAAAACGTGACAGTTTATTGTTTTGTGATTACGTAGCAGAGAAATGAGCTATCGTGTAGATTTTACTCCGTGTGCTACTGAAGTTAAATGTTATAATTTGCGAATTGCTAGGGCTGTGTTCAGGCTCATACATTCAGATATTTTTTTGTAAATATTTGATCTCGCTGGATTCTTTTCACGCTTAGCAGGAAATAGAACTGCCACCATTTACTATGCACAATTGTATTTGAAGCAACGAGTTTAAATTTTCCTTCATTGTCAGGCTTCTTTACAGTCAGTACATTTGTTGTTTGCGCCTTGGCATTTTGCCAAAGTCCTCTTGTTGGCAAATAGTACACTGACTCCAGTTTGGCGTTTCCATCAGGAACCAGCATATTTCGATCATGATATAGCACTGCACTACTTCTGGAAAAGCACAGTGAATAACCCATAAGGTACCAGATTTATAAATGTGACAGTAACTCTGTCCATCACCGTTTCACGATTAACATACTGAATCAAATGTGATGGAATTTGGTGTGTTGAAAGCTTAAACCACGAGGAAGACCATAGGCCACTTAAAAAATTAAATGAGGAGGTAGAGGTGATAACACTCGATAGCAGTGAATCAAGGCAGCAATAAGTTTGTTCGCAATCTATTCTTTTACGTGGGCTGTTCAAAAAGTAAGGTGACTTTTCAAATTGCGCGGGCAGGTTACATTCGATTACCAATCTTTTTTGTTATGTCCCGAACATATGTTCACAGTTTCAAGGACTAACATATCAGTCGGGACACTCACTGCTGCAAAAGTTGTTACCGTTTAACAGCTCGAACGACACTAGCGCTCCAAGCGGCCAAAAAGGAGAACTTCAGATGTGTCGGAAGCATAGTGTAAGTGTTTTGCATTCCTTTCCTACGTAATTTACAAAACATTTGAATTACTTTTTTGCCTTTAAGAGTTTGTGTACTATTAGAAGGCATAGATGTTTCTAAAAATGGTTCTAAAGTAAGCGCAAGTAGGGATAAAACTAATGAATCCAGTGGCGAGTTACAACACATTCTATAATAAATACTTGTGTCGTTGGATATAACTGTGTAAGACTGTGGTTTTAAGTATACGGCACAGTTCTTGATTTTGACAGATAGAAAGGTTATACGTGTTTCAGTGTGCTTGGGCGATTTTAGATTATTATAAAAAATGGAGCACAGAATTTGCAACATATTTTGTGTGAAAAATGGAATGAATTGCTCTAAAACACTTGAAAAAAAATGTTTCTAAGTGGTACAAGCTCTTCCAAAATGGCCAAGAAGATGCCAATGACGAACCTCGTTCTGGACGTCTCAGCACATCAACAACAGGTGATAATGTCGAAGTTGTGAAGATAATTGTTTTGGAAAATCGTCCAATTACCTTAAGAGAAGAAGTTGCTAAGGATATTGGCATATCGGTCAGATTGTGCCATGCAATTTTTTCGGATTTTATGGGCGTGAGACGTGTCAGTGAAGTGTGTTCCAAAACTTCTCTATTTTGATCAGAAGAACCGTCGCATGAGCATCGCTCAGGATCTTTTGAATGACGTCAATGATTATCCTGAATTGCTCAAATGGGACATATCTGGTGACGAAATGTGGGTTTACGGTTATGACGTCGAAATCAATGCCCAATAATCCCAATGGAAGCATCCCATAGACCCAAGACCGATAAAGCACACCAAATTCCATCAAATGTGAAAGTTTGGATCACTTTTTGTTTTTTCAAGTAACGTTGTGCAGTAAATCAAGAATATTTGTCTCAAGGTCATACGGTCAATAAGGAGTATCACCTTCAAATTCTGCGCCGTTTGCGATAAGGAATATGTTAAAAACGTCCGGGATGGTGGGAAAACAATTCATGGCTTTTGCATCACGACAAATGCAGCTGCTCATTAATCGTTGCTTCTGAGAGAGTTTTTGACCAAGAACAGCACGACAATCACCCCTCAGCCATCATATTCACCGGATTTGGCCTCCTGGACTTTTTTCTGTTCCCAAAGCTAAAGATTCCTATGAAAGGACGAAGATTTTCAACGATCCAGGAAATAAAAACTGCATTGCTGGAAGTATTGAAGGCTGTACCAAAAAGTGCTTATGAGGACTGCTTCGATGATTGGAAGAAGTGTTGGCGGAATTGTATCTGAGGGGGATTACTTTGAAGGGGAACACATGAATAGTGATGAATTAATAAATATTTTTTCATAAAAATATAAAGTCACCTTACTCTTTGAACACACATTTTACAATTCGTTGCACAGGCGGTCAGAGCTACTACAAATTGTAAAGCAGCAAACTGCAGCTCTCAGAAAGATCTACACAGAAGTCCTCGACAGCATATGCTTATCTTCTACGGTTCACATACAATCACTTTTTTTTTGTCTTTTAATTGCACCTTGTGTAGCAAGTCCGAAAAACATTACAAAAATTGTAATTGTTTGTGAACCGTGAAACTTATGTTCTAGAAGAGTGTTTTATATAAATTGCTATATCTACATTTTAGAATGATATCTAAATATGTACTACATATTGATTAGGCAGCGGATTCTCTTCTTTATATAGCAGTTTAAAGGTAAACAGGTGAAGAAACTTCCACCAAATTTATGTCACGACAATTCTGATTGAATTAACCTTCAAACAAATATTTAAATCGATGCATTCATGGTCGAAGTTGTGATGACACAGACATACAAAGACGTTGTTAAACTTTTTAACACCTGACTTCGTACGACGGGGCAGCAGAGGGGACGGCGCTAATCGCAACCTGTGCTTCTCCGATACTCACTCGAAACAAAATCACGCATAAAAAAAGACAGTACTACTAATCGATGAAGAGCTTTCGGAAATGAACACAGTTTGCTCTCTGTTTATGTAGTAACATACAGCTATGCTCTGAACAGACTAACGGACCGGATTTTCAGGCTCAGTCAGTAGTGGAGTAGAAGAGTGTTCATTCATTTCCTCTATCATTCGTTAAAAAAAACGCTATTAAGAGTTCCTACAACTCAGCTACAAAGTATCAGGCATTACAAACACTGCTGTCGCAAAGCTTCAATGATTAAGATATTGAGCATATTTTGTAAAGTGCTGACCCATACAAAAATCATCACACTTGTTTTATAGCTCTGATCAAAGAGCTACAAATTACAATGTGACAAATTTCCAGTCAACTGGTTGCAAACAGAATTTAAAATTGCTTAACTAGTTTTCAACGCCAACTAGGGGCGCCTTCTTCAGAAGATACTGTACCTAACAATATCACAGGACAGTACACTAAGCAGGTAGGCATTACAACAAACAATTTTTACACATTAAATTGCATAAAAACACTCACATATGTTTAAAAGCAAATTTGAGCCGTATTGCTCTGGCCAAAACATTAAAACCACGATTAAAATATTTTCCAGCCGTAAATCTGCCGCAGGAGGGGTAACAAAGAAATGGGGGGGGGGGTAAGTGACTGCTCCTCCAGCTGAACGATCAGCAAGCTTATTACCTGGGATACCCACATGGCCAGGGACCCAAAGGAAGTCAATGGAACAAGCAGCTTGGTGAAGATCAGCGTGACGGTCATGGATGGCGGAGCCAAAGGGATGGCAAGAAAAACACCGCCCAATAGCCTGAAGGCCACTCATTGAGTCCATACATAAAAAACATGGTTGAGTTGGGACCATGTAATAAAGGTAAGGGACTGGGAAATTGTCATCAATTCCACAGTAAACACCCCACATGTAGTTTTCAGGAGATGATTCTCCGTGGCAACAGAGAATGTGAAGGCATATCGCACACTATCAGCAGATTTAGAGCCATCGGTGTAAAAAACAACAGCATCCCCAAACTACCATAAAATTCGGCAGAACAAACAACGGAACACCATCAGCGGGTCAGAATCTTTCCGACCTCAGCAGAGATACATCCAAATCCAGGGCCAAGGAACTAACCAAAAGGGGGTGTTGGGGAGGGAACGTGGAAGACAGGACAAAGAAGGAAGCTGAAAATCACAGCAAAGAGATGCAAGCCAGAGCCCAACCAGTAAACCCGCCCAAAGGCGGGAATCAGGTGGGCAACATCCTTGGTCTGGGAACAGGAGAGAATAGGAAGGATAAGTGGGAGAGGAATGGACAGCAATTGCATAAGAAACCAGAAGCTGGGACTGCTGAACAGAAAGGGGGGGGGGGAATCCCAGCTTCAACCAGGAGACTATCAACAGGGCTAGTAGGGAAGGCACCAGTGGGCAAACGGATACCACGATGGTGGACTGCATCTAGCACGTGCAGTGTGGAAGGAGCAGCCAAACCATAAACTTGACAACCATAGTCCAAGTGAGACAGAACTAGAGCATGATAAAGATGGAGAAGGAGGGAGCGGTCCGCACCCCAAGAGGAGTGGGCAAGGATGTGAAGGGCATTAAGTTTACGAAACATCCTACCTTCAGAAGTCTGATACGGGGCAGCTAAGTGAGCTTGTTGTCGAAAAGGAGACCTAGGAAACAAAACTGTGGGACCACAGGCAATCGTTATGCATCAAGATAGAGCTCTGGATCAGGGTGGATCATAGTACGGTGACAGAAGTGGAACATCCGCAGTTTTAAAGAAGAGAGTTGAAACCCGTGTGAGAGGGTCCATGCAGAGGCAAGCCGTATAGCTCCCTGGAGCTGTCGTTCTGTAGAGGCCATCGAAGAGGAACTAACCCAAATGCAGAATCGTCCACATACAGGGCAGGAGCAACCAAAGGACCGACAGAGGCTACAAGTCCATCCATAGCAATGAGGAAAAGAAGTACACTCAATATGGAACCATGTGGGATGCCATTCTTCTGAGTCTGTCTAGAACTGAAAGAATACCAACCCGAACCCTGAGCGACCAATGGAACAGGACTGGCAGATAAAAATCGGGAGTGGGTCCTGAAGACCACACTCACGAAGTGTAAGTAAGATGTGAAGGCACCAAGCCTTAAAATACTGCACCTAAATGGTGGCGCTGGGAAAAAGCCTGCCGAACTGTGGATTCCAAGTGAAGCTAATGATCGATCAGAGACCGCCCCTCTCGAAAGCCACACTGGTAAGGGGACATTAGATCCTGAGATTCGAGGACCCAATTGAGCCGATGGGCTACCATCCATTCAAGTAATTTGCAAAACCCGTTTGTCAGACTAATTGGCCGATAGCTTTCGACAAACAGGGGGTTCTTACCAGGCTTAAGGACAGGAACCATGATGCTGTCCCTCCATTGAGAAGGAAGGTCCCCCTGGAGCCAAATACAGTTTAACATCCCCACGAAGATGTCGTTGTGGAGCACAGATGTTGAAGCAATTGGTTATGAATGGAGTCTGGGCCAGGAGCTGTATAATCAGAAGAAGAAAGTGCGGAAAGAAGTTCACATTCAGTAAACGTTTCGTTGTAAGATTCTGACTGACAAGGGGTAAAACATAAGGCAGAAGCTTTGGCCTGCTGTTTCTGATGAAGCAAAGCAATCAGATTGGAGGTTGATGCTGATGCTGTTGCAAAGTGGGTCGTAAGATGTTCCGCGAGAATCAATGGGTGTATGCAAAAGCCATCCAGGAGGGTAAGGTCTAAGAGGCTAGACTGCTGAAGGCAACCTTGGAGACAGCAAAGTGTACACCATACCTGTGACATAGGGACAGTAGAACGGAGGGAAGAAACAAAGCGTTCCCAACACACCCATTTGCTCCATTTGATTAAGTAATGGGCTTTTATGCAAAGGCATTTAAAGGTAGTAAGATTGACAGCGGATGGGTGCCTCATAAGGTGTTGCAAAGCCTGACGGCGACCATGGATGGCAACAGCAATGGCCAGACTCCACCACAGGACTTGCTGACGGCGAAATGGTCTGGATGAGCATGGGATAGCAAGGCTAGCGGCGCGAACAATCGCATCAGACACATCTCAGAGGACGTCATGAATACAACCTGACAAAGAGGGTGAAAGAACGACCCATTCAGTGTATAGAGGCCAATCGGCGCATTGGAGAGACCAACGAGGTAACCTGTCCATCGGGGAACCTGAAGGAAGAAAGAGAATAAACGGGAACTGGTCACTATCACAAAGGTCGTCGTGTGGTGAGCAGTGGAATGAAGGGAGGAGGGAGGGAGAAGAAAGAGAAAGATCAGTGGTAGAGAAGGTACTATGACCTGACATCAGTGAGTAGGGGAGCCATCGTTAAGAAGGCGTGGTCTATGAGAAGACCTTGACTAGGGGGAAATTCACTGCCGTAAGTGAGCATTAAAATCCCCAAGGAGGAGGAAGTTGCCGAAGAAGGGCAGTTAAGGTAGCAGGTGTAAGAGTCCTGTCAGGAGGGAGATAAAGATTGCAAACCGTGACCTCACAGTCCAGGTGGACCCAAACAGCAACCGCTTCCAATGTAGTTTGAAGAGGAATCCACATGCTAGCAATGTCCATACAGAACAACGTACAAACGCCTCCAGAAGCCCGCAGGAGGTCGACCCGATTTCGACAGATACCATGGAACCCACGGAGGGTCAATGAGTGGTCATCAGTAACATGAGATTCCTGTAGAATCACACAAGTTGCAGAGTGAAACGAAATAAGGGATTTCAACTCCGGAAGGCGACAGTAATATCCATTACAATTCAATATCCATAGAATGATGATTCAAATGGGGGTGGGGGCTAACAGACTAAAGCCAGTCATGCCACCAGTTCACCACCCATCAACCGACAAGGAGGGGGGGACATCCATGAACAACAGCTCAGAGTCAAGTTGCAAAGGTGGGGATGGAACCTCTGGCGACGCCAGAGGCTCCTTGTCCTGGGACTTATTTTCTTCTTCTTTTCTGTTTGAGATTGAGGATGGTTGTGCAGCATAAAGGAGCCAGTTGCAGCAAGATTTGGAACAGAAAGAGATTGGGCGACCTGGGGACCCACAGACCTTGGTTCTCATGTTGGTCGTGTGGCAGCCTTTGGGCTGGAAGGTGCCAGGAAGGGGGATCCCGGGAGGGGCGCCCTAGACCGGCAGACACCAAAGTAGTGGGACACTTCTCTGGCTGGGGAGGGGGAGTGGCACCTGGAGGGGTGGGTGTGGGAGCCTCAGGGAAGGGGAAGAGAGGGGAGGGGAGGAGGAGGGGGGTTTGGGAGTGGGGTAAGGAAGGAGGAGGAAGGGGTGACAATATAATTAAAGCATAGCTATATGTCATGGACACAGGATGAAGACTTGCATACTTCTTATGAGCCTCAGTGTGGGTTAGACGATCAAGGGACTTTAAACCATGTATCTTCTTTTCCTTCTTCTAAACTGGGCAATCTGGTGAACATGGAGAATGAGTGCCATGACAATTAACACACACGAGGGGGGATACAGGAACGCCCTCATTGAGTGGACGTCCAGTAACCACAGAGAGGAGCCTGGGAAGAGTGTGAAGACATATGGCCAAAAACAAGCACTTAAATCTCTTAGGTGGTGGGGTGTACAGCTTCATGTCACATCAATAAACCGTAATATTTACCTTCTCAGGGAGGGTATCCCCTTCAAAGGACAGGATAAAGGCTTCAGTACAAATAAAATTGTCCTTCAGACCCTTCTGAACATGCCGAACGAAGTGAACACCCAGCCATCCGAGATTGTCCCCAAGTTCCTCATCAGTTTGAAGGATGAGGTCCCTGTGAAAAATTACACCTTGAACCATATTCAGAGACTGGTGGGGTTGTAATGGACACAGGAATTGTGTCAAAATGGTTACAGGCACGAAGGGCTGCAGACTGGGCAGCTGAAGCAGTTTTGATCAGCATCAAACCCAACTGTATCTTGCTCAGAGTCCACTTCACCAAACTTGTCGTCAATGTGTTCCACAAAAAATAAAGGTTTGGTTTTGGTGAAAGTATCCCCATCAGTCGTGGTGCATACCAGATAGTGGGGCAAAAGTTTCACCCCTCACCAACGAGCCTGACTCGCCTTCCAGGGGGCAGCCATGGAAGGGAAGGGCAAAGGGGCAGAAGAAGCAGCACTAGAAGAATCATTTCCATTCAAAGAGACAGCCGTAGAAGAACGGCCAGAGTTCTGGACCTGTATGCATTTCATTTGTACAGCGTCCACCCTGATACCACCCACTACAATCAGGGGCTCTCCCTACGGGCGCCACCCAGCCACAGCAAGGGCCATCTGGTATGGCGACCATTACTGGGAGTTCCGATGCTCCAAGATGACAAGTAACCACTCCTAGGCTTACATGTGGAGGGCACAGCTCAGGTGTCAGAAGTGTGATCCCTGTATTTTCAAGGGGCTCAACCAAAAGGGTACATAGCGACCCCACCACATGGGCTGGCTACCATGATGGTTATGCACCCTAGCTAGCATCAGACAACGACATGAAGGAAAAGGTGGGGGAACTAGGAGGGCACACGTCAGAGCTACTAGGTAAGGTGGTCTTCCCCAAGTGGCTCACACTACGGAATAGAAATTTAGTAATGGAGGTCAAACCCCAGAGGGGTACCAGAGAATGCCAAAAGGATGGGATAATTATGCAACTAAACTAAATTGCAAAGCCAACATAACCAGGAGGATAGTGGGGCCAACATAAAAAAGGACACCAAGAGAGTGAGTGGAGAGGGTGAAGGGGAAGGAGCAAGGATAGGAAAGGAGGGGAAGGGAAGGGAAAGGAAATGAAACGAAATGTAGCCTAGGAAAGGAAGGAAATCTGGAATAGTTCAGGGCCCCATGCTCACCGCCTGCAATTCCAATGGAGGATGACGTCATCATGAGACTGGGAAGGCATAGAACACTCAATGAGACAGTTTACGCCTCAGGTTCACTTGCTGCCACCAACTTATTTCCTGAGCAGTCTATATCCATTGTGTCCGAGAGATCTAGGTCCTCAGCGAACGTCAGAATCCCCACCCCATCGTCAGACGCAGAGCTTGTAGGTACTGGTGGTGTGGGTGCCACTGCAATTTCCTTGGCCTTAGGGGTCTTCTTTTTGGACTTTTCTCGCTTCTCCTTGAGTTTCTCACGCTGGGAGGGCTTCACTGATTCGGTGTCCGGGACTGAGGATGATCATGAGGCTCCACAACGAGCTGCTTCTGGGCACTACAGCCACTGGCGGGCGTCGTATTTCCAATTAGCAGAAACCTGGGAAAGGAGTGACCCAAGGGACCCCTTCCTAGCAAGGAGCTGAAGAAGACTTACACTTCTGCAGCTGAAAAGTGGGGACTGGTGTCCCCAATGGTTCAGGGAAGTGCTCCCAGGTAGGTGGTGCGAGAGCAACAAGGGGGGAAGCACAACCCACCATCAAGGGGGCAGGTGTAGCCTTCTGGCTCTGAGAGCCAACTGCAGTTTGCAGAACTGATGGCGCTACAACTGTTCTCGTAGCAGTGGTGTATGAGCAGGTCCTAGCCACAGAATGTAGGTGCTCGTATTTCCTCTTAGCCTCAGTGTAGGTCAGTCGGTCCAGGGTCTTGTATTCCATGATTTTCCTCTCTTTCTGTAAATTCCTGCAGTCTGGCAAGCAAGCTGAATGATGCTCTCCACAATTTACACAGATGGGAGGAGGGCACATTGATTATTGGGATGTGATGGACAATCACAATCTCGACATGTGATGCTGGAAGTACAGCGGGAAGAGATGTAGCTGAACTTCCAGCACCTGAAGCACCGCATCGGGGGAAGGATATATGGGTTGACATCTCAGCGGTAGACCATCACCTTGACCTTTTCGGGTAAGGTGTCATTCTCGAAGGCCAAGATGAAGGCACCGGTGGCAACCTCATTATCCCTCGGACCCCTATGGATGCGCCGCATGAAATGAACACTTCGCCGCTCTAAATTGATGTGCAGCTCGTCGTCAGACTGCAAAAGAAGGTCCCTGTGGAAGATAATACCTTGAACCATATTTAAGCTCTTATGTGGCAGGATGGTAACAGAAACATCCTCCAACTTGTTACAAGTGAGTAATACCTGTGACTGGGCAGAGGATGTTGGTTTTATCAAGACTGACCCAGATCACATGTTAGACAAGGCCTTTGCCTCCCAAAACTTGTCCTCTAAACGCTTTACAAAAAACTGTGGCTTCATCGAAACAAAGGAGTCCCCATCAGTTCACCGGGGTGAATAAGGTTTGCTGCCATCCTTAGCCTGGCATTCCTCCTATGGTGTGGCCAGGGAGGGGAATGATTTAGGGTCGTACTCTCTTGCATTGTACTGGGACTTGGAGGGCTTAGAGATTGCTGGTGTTTGATTACCAGCAAATGATGACGTGGTACGCTTCATCGCTCGTCATCCGCCCTGATGCCACCCACTCCAACCAGGGGCCCTCTCTACAGGCACCACCCAGTCACAGCAAAGGCCACCTGGCAAGATGGCCATTGCTGGGAGTCCCGATGCCCCAGGATGACTGACATCTACTCCTTGGCATACATCGGGAGTTAACAGCACAGGCATCAGCAGAGCAATCACTATGTTGTCAGGGGCCTACAACCAAAAGGATACATCACAGCCCCACCACAATGGTCTGGCTACTGTGCTGGATATGAGGTGCAAAGAAGTCCACGGTCATTGTCGGCGCAAAAAGCAACACTGCACAGTGCATGGTGGAAAACGCACCCAGGAAGGCATCCTCGCCCAAGAGATGGAGAATGAGCTGGACTGCAGTGGGACGACTAGAAAGTGGGCTAAGGATATCAAGGCACAATAGACATGATGCACCATGTAAGGCACCCTTCCCCAATTGGCTCGCTATTCAGGAAAATTTTGAAAAATGGAGTTAAGTCCCTACAGGGGACCATCACATATAGGCTGAAACGTGAGAGACTCCTCTTAGTTGCCTCGTACAACAGGCAGGAATACCTCAGGCCTATTCTAATCCCCAGACCCGCAGACGGGGATACACATTGGCACAAGTCGGTAGTCTTAATAACTATGACAGCATGTTTCCAACTGCGGCAAGCCACAACTTTCAAGCAGTTGCTATGTATACACTCAGTGAACATGTGTCTGGTACTAATTAATAGAGGATTTAGCATTAGCAATGAATGATGAACACATTACTGGCCCATTGTGGTTATGTACAATTCCAACTGCCCAAATCGTTAGGAGAAACAAAAGATAATGTGACACTGACAAACCCAACGAGACATCTTCATGCTACTAGATTGCTGAAGCTGCTGGCGGGTGTAAACAGAAGAATATATACACTCATAACTTTGAGAACTCAGTTTATCTTTATTATACTGTAGGTCTCTGATGTTGCTGACAGTCATCCTACAGGAAATGGCATCTACCTGAATTTATTACATTTTTCATTACAACGAAATTTCTTGATAACTTAGAGGGTCTCTGGTGTGGCGAATACTACATCAAAAATCTTGAAACTTGCATACCTCTTATTGTTCAGTTTGCTGAACAAGTGTGCCTGGAATGCAGCATAACTAAAAACAAACACTAACACACGCACAAACGCACCTACACACACCTCAAAACCGATGAAAACTTTTGCATCTTTGTCACAAAATATAGACTTATCATGGCTTTTGGTGACCATGTGGAAAAGTGTATTGCATATCAGTAGCTAAGAAATTGTGGAATTACTTATAACAGGAGAGTGCATCTCAAAACGAAATATGAACAGAATCTGAGGAGGCAAGGTTGGGACAATATCTACAATTACACCCAAAATGACCCATGCATGTTTTCAGTTTCTCCTCAACTGAACAGCAATTACTATTGTGGTAAATGTTTTTTACTTTGGCTGTCTATTTTATGTTGTGAGGATAAAGTTCCCATCACATAACTTTAAAGTTTTCTGGTGTGAATTTTCGTTTTGAGATACTGAAATATATATATATATAATTTTCAGGGCGCAAAACTGCTATGGTCATTAGCGCCCAGTCCATGACTTAAGAAACAGTAAAAAACCCAAATAGGAAACCAGCATCAATGGGAACGAAACTCATAAAATTGGAGAAAGTAAAATCAGAAGGAAGGCTTAAAAATCCACTACAGAAAGGGGGTGGTTGTCCCTAAAAAAAGCTTCAAATGACTGACGTCATTTCACTGGCACTAATAAACTCGAGAACGCGATCGGCCGAGCGCGTGTCATCTGCTAAAATGGTCGATATGTCAGGCGACAGCTGTAGACGGGCGCGTAACGGAGTAAAATAGGGGCACTCAATTAAAAGGTGTCTTACCGTCCACAGCTGAGATCAGTGGGGACAGAGTGGGAGAGGATCGCTGCTTAAAAGATGTCGATGGCTAAAAAGACAGTGCCCTATCCGGAGTCTAGTTAAAATTACCTCCTCCCGACGACGCATTCGGGAGGGTCAAAGCACAAGGAAGAGCTTTCACGTCCCGCAATTTATTATGGGGAAGTGTCGACCAATGTGCGTGCCATAAAAGAACAACACGACGACATAAAACGCTCCGTAGATCGGCAAAGGGAATCGATTGAATAGCTGGCCGAAGAAGAGAGACTGCAGCCTTGGCTGCTATATCGCCCGCCTCATTTCCACCGATACCAGCAAGTCCTGGGATCCAGAGGAAAGTCATCGAGACACCCCCAAGTGGAGCAAGTGGAGGCAGTCCTGAATCCGGTGGACCAGAGGGTGGACAGGGTAGAGAGCTTGGAGACTGAGGAGAGAGCTGAGAGAATCTGAGCAGGTAACATACTGTATTCGCTGATGGCGGCGGATGTAGTGGACAGCCTGGAGAACAGTGTAAAGCTCCGCAGTATAAACCAAACACTGGTCGGGAAGCCGAAATCGATTTGGGGTGTCGCCAACAATATAGGTACTCCCAACACCAAACGATGTTTTTGAGCCATCAGTGTAAATAAATGTGGCATCTTTCATTTGTGCGCACAGAGCAGCAAAATGCCCGACGATAAACAAGGGAAGGGGTACCAACCTTGGGAAACTGACAAAGGTCACGGAGCAGGCAGATTCGGGGATGGAGCCAAGGTGGTGCTGTACCCCAAGTTGTCAAGAAGGTTTTAGGAAAGCGGAAGGAAAGAGAATGGAGCAGTTGACGGAAGCGGACTCCTGGTGGTAGTAGGGAGGAGGGGCAGCCTGCATACCCTACATCAAAGGAGGCGTCGAAAAAAATGTCATGGGCTGGATTAGCAGGCATGGAACACAGATGGCTGGCATAACGGCTCAGAAGGACTACTCGCCGATTGGACAGCGGAGGTTCAGCAGTCTCAGCACAAAGGCTTTCCACAGGGCTGGTGTAAAAAGCTGCAGACACTAAACGTAATCCACGGTGGTGGATAGAGTCGAGACGCTGAAGAATAGACGGCCGAGCAGAGGAGTAAACTATGCTTCCATAGTCCAATTTCGAGCGCACTAAGGCACGATAGAGGTGGAGGAGGACACGGAGGGTATTGAGGGATCGCAGACAGCGAGCCGAAAGATAGGAAACGTGGGAGGACCAGCACAGTTTTCTGTCAAACATAAGACCCAAGAATTTAGCGACGTCTGAAAACGGAAGGTTGACAGGTCCTAGATGTAAGGAGGGTGGAAGAAACTCCTTACGTCGCCAAAAATTAACACAAACGGTCTTACTGGGAGAGAAACGGAAGCCGGTTTCGATGCTCCAAGAATGGAGGCGATCAAGACATCCTTGAAGACGTCGTTCAAGAAGGCTGGTCCGTTGACAGCTGTAGTAGATCGCAAAATCGTCCACAAAGAGGGAGCCCGAGACATCAGGAAGGAGACAATCCATAATTGGATTTATGGCAATGGCAAACAGTACAACACTCACCACGGAGCCCTGGGGTACCCCGTTTTCTTGGGAGAAAGTATGGGAGAGAGTAGTGTTCACCCGCACCCTAAATGTGCGCTCTGCCATAAATTCGCGGAGAAAAAGGGCAGCCGGCCTCGAAAACCCCAAGAGAACAGTGTGCGGAGGATGCCTGTCCTGCAACAGGTATCATATGCTCTCTCCAGATCAAAAAATATTGCTACTGTTTGGCGTTTCCGAAGAAAATTGTTCACGATATAAGTGGAGAGAGCTACAAGACGGTCACCTGCAGAACGATGTTTTCGGAATCCGCATTGGGCAGGTGCGGGATTCCAGCCACCAAGCTAAACAGCAATTCACCATACGCGCCAAAACCTTACAGACACTACTCGTGAGAGAAATGGGGCGATAGGTAGAGGGGAGATGTTTGTCCTTTTCAGGTTTCGGAACAGGAACGACGATAGCTTCCAGCCATCGTGTGGGGAAAGTACTGTCGGTCCAAATTCGATCATAAAGGCGAAGGAGGTAATGCAGACTATTTGTTGATAAATGCAGCAACATTTGGACGTGGATACCATCCTGTCCTGGGGCGGAGGAGCGAGAAGAAGAGAGTGCATGTTGGAGTTCGCGCATGGAGAAAACAGTATTGTAGCTTTCGCGATTTTGAGAGGAGAAAGCAAGAGGTCGCACTTCCGCTGCATGTTTCTTCGGGAGAAAAGCTGGCAGGTAATTTGAAGAGCTCGAAATCTCAGCAAAGTGCTGACCCAATGAGTTAGAAATTGCGACGGGGTCCACTAATGTATCATGCGCGACAGTGAGCTCAGAGACCGGGGAGAAACTAGGCGCGCCTGAGAACCGTCGAAGCCGACTCCAAACTTCCGAGGAGGGAGTGAAGGTGTTAAATGAGCTAATAAAGAATTTCCAGCTTGCCTTCTTGCTATCGCGGATGACACGACGGCATCGCGCACGGAACTGCTTATAGTGGATACAGTTGGCCGAAGTAGGATGGTGGCGGAAAACGCGAAGAGCCCGTCGCCGCTCACGTATTGCGTCATGGCATGCCTCGTTCCACCAACGAACTGGGGGGCGCCGGGGCAATTCGGAGGTGCGTGGTACTGAACGTTCCGCTGCTGTAAGAATAACGTCGGTAATATGTGTGATCTCATCGTCGACGCTGGGAAAGCGACGGTCATCGAATGTCGCTAGAGACGAAAAAAGTGTCCAATCGGCTTGGGCAAACTTCCAGCGTCGCGGGTGCTTATATGGCAGTTGAGGCTGCAGTCTAAGGACACATGGAAAGTGGTCACTCGAGTGTGTATCATCAAGGGCGAACCATTCAAAGCGCCGAGCTAGCAGAACTGTACCAACCGCAAGGTCCAAATGAGATAAATTTGTCGTGGAGGCAGACAAAAATGTAGGGACCCCAGTGTTGAGGTAAACTAGATCTGCTTGGTGGAAGACGTGTACCAACCAGCAAATAGGGGGGTGGAAGCTGACCAAGAAGATGAAGGAGATCAGCTCGTGCCATTGGTGTGGACGATGGAATGTATACGGTACAAAGAGAAAAGGTATATCCAGAAAGGGAAAGATGGACGGCGACAGCTTGGAAGGAAGTGTTTAAGCGGATGGGGTGATAATGGAGAGTATCATGGAGAAGAATCATGAGTTCTCCATGGGCTGGAGTGCCTTCAACACAGGGGAGATCAAATTGGACTCACTGAAAATGGGGGAGAACAAAGCGGTCATGGGGACGCAGCTTTGTTTCCTGAAGACAGAAGATGACCGGCGAGTAGGATCGTAAGAGGATCGGCCATTCATCCCGATTGACTCGAATGCTGCGGCTATTCCAGTGGATAATGGACATAGGGTGAACAGAAAATGGAGGAATGTGACCAAGGGTGCCGTCAACTGAACGACTGCTCAGAGCTTGCGACCGACAGCTTGGAATGGCATTCAGCCGAAGGCAGAAGATCCTGATCCATAGGTTGATCAGGAGCAGCTCCTGCCACCAGCGAGCGGCCGGTTGATCGGCCGCCAGCAGTGTGCCTCGGCGACACAGAAGACGGCCGAGGGCGATTTCCGCCAGGTGGTGTTGTAGATGGGACACGCCTTGGTGGAGAAGGAGATGAACTGGGTTTCTTTGTAGCCTTCTTGGAAATATGATGTTTAGATGAAGGAGGAACCGATGGTTGTGAAGTTGGGGTACGTACAAAATCTTCACGAGTATGCTCTTATTTGGAAGTCTTGGTGTCTGACTTTTGGGCTCGAGATTTAGAAGAACCCGATGAAAGGTGAGCCCTAGAGTGGGCAGGCGAAAGTGGTGAGTATGAACGGGCGATCTTTGCGCTGGCCGATCTGACGACCGTGGCACTAAAGGTGAGGTCGCAAGTCTGCGTGGCCGCCTCCTTTGTTGGCCGAGGAGAAGCAATGACAGTGCTGTATTTTCCTGTCTGAGGCACGGTGGGCTGTCGACTGGCGAATAATTTTTTCCTTCACACTGATTTCCTGGATGAGCTTTTCGTCTTTAAAAACGGGGCAATCTGGAGAGGAAGCAGCGTGGTCACCCATACAGTTGATGAAGCGAGGGGATGGAAGTGGACAAGCACCCTCATGGGCATCCTTGCCACACGTAACACATTTGGCCAGATTGGAACAGGACTGGCTGGTGTGATTGAACCGCTGACACCGATAGCAACGCGTAGGGTTTGGGACGTAAGGGCGAACGGAAATTATCTCATAGCCTGCTTTGATTTTCGATGGGAGTTGAACTTTGTCAAATGTCAAGAAGACAGTGCGGGCTGGAATGATGTTCGTGTCAACCCTTTTCATAACTCTATGAACAGCCGTTACGCCCTAGTCAGACAAGTAGTGCAGAATTTCTTCGTCAGACAACCCATCGAGGGAGCGTGTATAAACGACTCCACGCGACGAATTGAAAGTGCGGTGCACTTCAACCCGGACAGGGAAGGTGTGGAGCAGTGAAGTACACAGCAATTTTTGTGCCTGGAGGGCACTGACTGTTTCTAACAACAAGGTGCCATTCCGTAATCTGGAAAAAGACTTTACAGGACCTGCAATTGCGTCGACACCTTTCTGAATAATGAAAGGGTTGACCGTGGAGAAGTCGTGACCTTCGTCAGACCGAGAAACAACAAGGAAATGTGGCAACGATGGAAGAACTGTCAGTGGGTGAGACTCAGTGAACTTACGCTTGTGAGCAGACATAGTGGAAGGTGAGGAAACCATTATGGAAGAATCCCCCATGATTACTGGCGTCTCCGATGGCGCGCTCCTCCCTTGTGGGGGCCCTCTCTGAGGGCACTCCCGCATTAGGTGATTGTTCACACCTCAGGTCACACCTCCCGACAAACGGACGGAGGGACCAATCGGCACTTTCGGAAGGTATCAGCTCGGGTAATCACACCTCCCAGGGCCTGGCCGTTACCAGGGGGTACGTACGTGTCCCACCTGTCTACCCGCTGCGGAGAATTACGCGTTACCCCATCACCGGCTACGCACAAAAATGCGTGGTTCGGCCATCAGACACGCACAGGGAGGAAGAAAGAGAAAGGGAAAAACAAAGAAAGGGAAAGGAAAGAGGAGAGGAGAGGTTTCAAACGCCGCAGCAGAGAAAAGGGTAAAGAGAAGAGGTAAGGAAAAGAGAAGGACAAAAGAAGGATGAAGACATATAAGCAGAGAGGGCGAAGAATGCGTTACATTTACGAGCGTCCGCCTCTGGACATAGGGACAAACCATACTCCCAGAGGGGGAGAAAGGGAAGGAAAGAGCCAGTGGTGAGGGGAGGGGGGGGGGGGGGGGAGAAGATGGCAGAGGGAGAAGGATGCGGAAAAGGAAGGTATGCAGCCTGGAAAGGAAGGAGGGCCACATTAGCTCGGGGTCCCGTGCTCGCTACGCACGTATCCACAAAAGAGTTGTGGACCCCCCTGTGGGGAAATTCATACATGAAGAACAAAATACAAATGCAGGAAATCAAGAAGGCAAAAGGGAATACAGATATCTGAAATATGGGAATGTCAGCAACTGCAGTATGGTGAGTAGGAATGACCAGAGCAAAAATCCAAACAGAAGAAGACCATTTGTCTAAGGGAAATATAAATGCTGTTATTAAGAAAATTTAACAGACCTTTGAAGAAAATAGAAGCTCCTGTATGAATATTAAGAAAACTATCAGAAGCAAGCAAACAGGGCAAGAGTAATAGTTGTAAGGAGCATACAAAAAGGCTGTACAAAGGAAGGAAACAACAAAACATTGTCAAGGACAGGGAATATGAGGTGACAAGTCCTGCTATACTGTGAGAATAATGGGATTGAGGATTGAAAGGCCTAAGGTGAAACAGGGCACATGGAGTAGGTGACATCCCGGAGAAGTACTGAAATGCTTGGGGAACAGGCCATAACCAAATGAGTACACTTGGCATCCAAGATACATGACACATGCATAGTATTGGGTTCAAAAACATAACAAAATCATTCAGCTGATATGCAAGATTGAGATACCCAGAATAGATTTTGACTTCAAGAAGATGATAAGTTGTTCAAATAATTTACAGGGCTGCAGAAAGGTGATCTCAATAGCCACCAATATTTCAACAGGAGCACACACTACCATTCACCAGGCACAACTGCAGCAAGTAAACACTGTGTAAGAGAATTTAGAACCTCTATTTGTGGACAAATTCTGGAAAGATAGCAAAGGCAACACATTATACACACCAGTGCATCACACAATCAAATATAACAACAACAAAATTATCGACAATGTAATGTAAATGGATAGACAAAAAAAAATCCATGTGGTCTTGCAAAGGTTTAACTTTCGTAGCCAGTGGCTCCTCCACCTGGCAGAAGAGTTGAAGAGGGAGGACGAGGGGTGAAGGAAAAAAGACTGGAGAGGTTTAGAAAAAGGGGTATTTGTTCAGGAAAGTCTCCCAGAACCCAGGTCAGGGGAGACTTACAGGATGGGATGTGAAGGGAAGACAGACTGTTGGGAACTGCAGTGGATGAGGTTTGAAAACCTGAGAGCTTAAAGGTAGAAGACAGGGTAATATGCAAGACAGATATTACTACTCAAACATTCTGTATGCGTTAATAAGAGTAAAGCCTGTCATTGTATGTAACAGGGGTAGGACAGGGATGAGAAAAATAGACATGGCAGAAAATGAGAGTTGTACAAAACTAAAATGGAGTGAAGAAAGGTGTAGTTACAGTGCATAAATGCTGATATGGAAGCAATTAACATAAATGAAGACCAGATAGTTGGCGGGAACCAGGTACATGTTGTTGCACCAGTTCTCAACTGTGGAGTTCTGAGGAACTGGAGTCTGGGATATGAATCCAGATGACACCTGTGGTGAAACAGTCACCGAGTTAATGACTGTCTTGTAGAGCATTCTCTGCTACAGGATATTGCATGCTGCTGGTATACACCCTCTACCTATGTCCCTTCACGCTGAGTAACAACTGGACAGTACTTATGCTGATGTAAAAGGCTAAACAGTGTTTACATAACAGCTGGTATATGACACGTGTCATTTCATAGGTGGCTCTCCCTTTGATAGTACATGTTTTGCCAGTTACAGGGCTGGAATAGGTGGTGGTAGGAGGGTGTATAGGGCAAGTCTTGCAGTGGTGACAGTCACATGGATAGGAGTCGTAGGGTAGGTAGAAGGGTGCAGAAGCAGCATAGCGTCTGACAGGAACGTTGCGGAGATTGGGAGGGCAACAAAAAGATATTCTGTGTGTGGTGGGCAAATTCCCAGACTGAATGGATCTCATTTCAGAGTATGATTATGGGAAATCATGGCTTCCTGGAAGGGAGGGGGGATTTCCTGGGATCCATAAGCCTTCAGCCCCTGGTTTGCTTTTGATACATTGATGACGTCATTGGTGTATGGACTCATGGTTTTTTTTGTGTGGTTTTAGGGCTCAAAACTGCTATGGTCATTAGCGCCCGGTATGGGACTTAAGAAACAGTAAAACAAATAAAATAGAAACAAGCAGCAGCGGGAGCGAAAGTCATAAAATTGGAGAAACTAAAAGCAGAAGGAAGGCTTAAAAATCCACTACAGAAAGGGGTTGGGTAACCAAAAAAAAAAAAAAAAAAAAAAAATCAAATGACTGACGTCCTTTCACTGGCACGAATGAACTAGAACGCGATCGGTCGATCGCGTGTCATCTGCTAAAATTGACGATATATCAGGCGACAGCTGTAGACGGGCGCGTAACGGATTAAAATAGGGGCACTCAATTAAAAGGTGTCTTACCGTCCACAACTGAGAGCAGTGGGGACAGAGTGGGGGGGGATCGCCGCTTAAAAGATGTCGATGGCTAAAAAGACCGTGCCCTATCCGGAGTCTAGTTAAAATTACCTCCTCCCGACGACGCGTTCGGGAGGAAGAGGTCCAAGCACAAGGAAGAGTTTTCACGTCCCGCAATTTATTTTGGGGAAGTGTCGACCAGTGTGCGTGCCATAAATGAACAACACGACGACATAATACGCTCCGTAGATCGGCGACGGGAATCGATGGAATAGCTGGCCGAAGAAGAGAGACTGCAGCCTTGGCTGCTATATCGCCCGCCTCATTTCCGCAGATACCAACGTGTCCCGGGAGCCAGAGGAACGCCACCGAGACGCCCCCCAGGTGGAGCAAGCGCAGACAGTCCTGAATCCGGTGGACCAGAGGGTGCACAGGGTAAAGAGCTTGGAGACTCAGGAGAGAGCTGAGAGAATCGGAGCAGATAACGTACTGTATCCGCTGATGGCGGCGGATGTAGTGGACAGCCCGGAGAACAGCGTAAAGCTCCGCAGTATAGACCGAACACTGGTCGGGAAGCCGAAAGTGATTTGGGGTGTCGCCAACAACATAGGCACTCCCTACACCTAACGATGTTTTCGAGCCGTCGGTGTAAATAAATGTGGCTTCCGTCATTTGTGCACATAGATCAGCAAATGCCCGACGATAAACAAGTGAAGGGGTACCATCCTTGGGAAATCGACAAAGGTCACGGAGCAGGCAGATCCGGGGACGGAGCCAAGGCGGTGCTGTACCCCAAGTTGTCAAGAAGGTATTAGGAAAGCGGAAGGAAAGAGAATGGAGCAGTTGACGGAAGCAGACTCCCGGTGGTAGGAGGGAGGAGGGGCGGCCTGCATACCCTCCATCAAAGGAGGCGTCGAAAAATATGTCATGGGCTGGATTAGCAGGCATGGAACACAGATGGCTGGCATAACGGCTCAGAAGGACTGCTCGCCGATTGGACAGCGGAGGTTCAGCAGTCTCAGCATAAAGGCTTTCCACAGGGCTGGTGTAAAAAGCTGCAGACACTAAACGTAATCCACGGTTTTGGATAGAGTCGAGACGCTGAAGAATAGACGGCCGAGCAGAGGAGTAGTCTATACTTCCATAGTCCAATTTCGAGCGCACTAAGGCGCGATAGAGGCAGAGAAGGACCACTCGGTCCGCTCCCCAGGAGGTACCATTCAGGACATGGAGGGTGTTGAGGGATCGCAGACAGCGAGCCGAAAGATACGAAATGTGGGAGGACCAGCATAGTTTTCTGTCAAACATAAGACCCAAGAATTTAGCGACGTCTGAAAACGGAAGGTTGACAGGTCCTAGATGTAAGGAGGGTGGAAGAAACTCCTTACGTCGCCAAAAATTAACACAAACGGTCTTACTGGGAGAAAAACGGAAGCCGGTTTCGATGCTCCAAGAGTGGAGGCGATCGAGACATCCTTGAAGACGTCGTTCAAGAAGGCTGGTCCGTTGAGAGCTGTAGTAGATCGCAAAATCGTCCACAAAGAGGGAGCCCGAGACATCAGGAAGGAGACAATCCATAATTGGATTTATGGCAATGGCAAACAGTACAACACTCAGCACAGAGCCCTGGGGTACCCAGTTTTCTTGGGAGAAAGTACGGGAGAGAGTAGTGTTCACCCGCACCCTAAATGTGCGCTCTGCCATAAATTCGCGAAGAAAAAGGGGCAGCCGACCTCAAAAGCCCCAAGAGAACAGTGTGCGGAGGATACCTGTCCTCCAACAGGTATCGTATGCTCTCTCCAGATCAAAAAATATTGCTACTGTTTGGCGTTTCCGGAGAGAATTATTCATGATATAAGTGGAGAGAGCAACAAGATGGTCAACGGCAGAACGATGCTTTCGGAATCCGCATTGGGCAGGTGTTAAAAGACTGCGGGACTCCAGCCACCACGCTAGACGGTAATTCACCATACGCTCCAAAACCTTACAGACACTACTCGTGAGAGAAATGGGGCGATAGCTAGAGGGGAGTTGTTTGTCCTTTCCAGGTTTCGAAACGGGAATGACGATAGTTTCCCGCCATCGTCTGGGAAAAGTACTGTCGGTCCAAATTCGATTATAAGGGCGAAGGAGGTAATGCAGACTATGGGTTGATAAATGCAGCAACATTTGGACGTGGATACCATCCTGTCCTGAGGCGGAGGAGCGAGAAGAAGAGAGTGCATGTTGGAGTTCGCGCATGGAGAAAACAGTATTATAGCTTTCGCGATTTTGAGAGGAGAAAGCAAGAGGTCGCACTTCCGCTGCACGTTTCTTCGGGAGAAACGCTGGCGGGTAATTGGAAGAGCTCGAAATCTCAGCAAAGTGCTGACCCAATGAGATAGAAATTGCGACGGGGTCCACGAATGTATCATGCGCGACAGTGAGCCCAGAGACCGGGGAGGAACTAGGCGCGCCTGAGAACCGTCGAAGCCGACTCCAAACTTCCGAGGAGGGAGTGAAGGTGTTAAATGAGCTAATAAAGAATTTCCAGCTTGCCTTCTTGCTATCGCGGATGACGCGACGGCATCGCGCACGGAACTGCTTATAGCGGATACAGTTGGCCAAAGTAGGATGGTGGCGGAAAACGCGGAGAGCACGTCGCCGCTCACGTATTGCATCACGGCATGCCTCGTTCCACCAAGGAACTGGGGGGCGCCGGGGCAATTCGGAGGTGCGTGGTATTGAATGTTCCGCAGCCGTAAGAATAACGTCGGTAAAATGTGTGACCTCATCGTCGACGCTGGGAAAGTGACGGTCATCGAATGTCGCTAGAGACGAAAAAAGTGTCCAATCAGCTTGGACAAACTTCCATCGTCGCGGGCGCATGTATGGCAGTTGAGGCTGCAGTCTAAGGACACATGGAAAGTGGTCACTCGAGTGTGTATCATCAAGGGCGAACCATTCATAGCGCCGAGCTAGCGGAACAGTACCGACCGCAAGGTCCAAATGAGATAAATTTGTCGTGGAGGCAGATAAAAATGTAGGGATCCCAGTGTTGTGGCAAACTAGATCCGCTTGGTGGAAGACGTCTAGCAATAGTGAGCCACGTGGACAAGGATGTGGAGATCCCCAAAGCGGGTGGTGGGCATTGAAGTCCCCAAACAGCAAATAGTGGGGTGGAAGCTGACCAAGAAGATGAAGGAGATCAGCTCGTGCCATTGGTGTGGACGATGGAATGTATACAGTACAAAGAGAGAACATGTATCCGGAAAGGGAAAGACGAATGGCGACAGCTTGGAAGGAAGTGTTTAAGGGGATTGGGTGATAATGGAGAGTATCATGGAGAAGAATCATGAGTCCTCCATGGGCTGGAGTACCTTCAACAGAGAGGAGATCATATCAAACGGACTGAAAATAAGGGAGAACAAAGCGGACATGGTGACGCAGCTTTGTTTCCTGAAGACAGAAGATGACCGGCGAGTAGGATCTTAAGAGGATCGACAATTCATCCCTATTGGCTCGAATGCCGCGGATATTCCAGTGGATAATGGACATGGGGTGAACAGAAAATGGAGGAATGTGACCAAAGTTGCTGTCAACTCAAAGACTGCTCGGAGCTAGCGACCGACAGCATGGAATGGCATTCAGCCGAAGGCAGAAGATCCTGATCCATAGGTGGGTCAGGAGCAGCTCCTGCCACCAGCGATTGGCCGGTTGACCGGCCACCAGCAGTGCGCCTCGGCGACACAGAAGACGGCCGAGGGCGATTTCCGCCAGGTGGTGCCGTAGATGGGACACGCCTTGGCGGAGAAGGAGAGGAACTGGGTTTCTTTGTAGCCTTCTTAGAAGTATGATGCTTAGATGAAGGAGGAACCGATGGCTGGGAAGCCGCGGCACGCAAAAACTCTTAACGAGTATGCTCTTTTTTGGAAGGCTTGGTGTCTGACTTTTGGGCGGCACGCAAAAACTCTTAACGAGTATGCTCTTTTTTGGAAGGCTTGGTGTCTGACTTTTGGGCTCGAGATTTAGCAGAACCCGATGAAGGGTGAGCCATAGAGTGGGCAGGCGAAAGTGGTGAGGTTGAACGGGCGATCTTTGTGCTGGCCGATCTGACGACCGTGGCACTAAAGGTGAGGTCGCAAGTCTGCGTGGCCGCCTCCTTTGTTGGCCGAGAAGAAGCAAGGACAGTGCTGTATTTTCCTGTCTGGGGCACGGTGGGCTGGCGACTGGCAAATAATTTTCGAGCAGCAAAGGTCGACACCTTTTCCTTCACTCGGATTTCCTGGATGAGCTTATCGTCCTTAAAAACGGGGCAACCTCGAGAGGAAGCAGCGTGGTCACCCATACAGTTGATGCAGTGAGGGGATGGAGGTGGACAAGCACCCTCATGGGCATCCTTGCCACACGTAACACATTTGGCCGGATTGGAACAGGACTGGCTGGTGTGATTGAACCGCTGACACCGACAGCAATGCGTAGGGTTTGGGACATAAGGGCGAACGGAAATTATCTCATAGCCTGCTTTGATTTTCGATGGGAGTTGAACTTTGTCAAATGTCAAGAAGACAGTGCGGATTGGAATGATGTTCGTGTCAACCCTTTTCATAACTCTATGAACAGCCGTTACGCCCTGGTCAGACAGGTAGTGCTGAATTTCTTCGTCAGACAATCCATTGAGGGAGCGTGTATAAACGACTCCATGCGAGGAATTTAAGGTACGGTGCGGTTCCACCCGGACAGGGAAGGTGTGGAGCAGAGAAGTACGCAGCAATTTTTGTGCCTGGAGGGCACTGACTGTTTCTAACAACAAGGTGCCATTCCGTAATCTGAAACAAGACATTACAGGACCTGCAATTGCGTCGACACCTTTCTGAATAATGAAAGGGTTGACCGTGGAGAAGTCGTGACCTTCGTCAGACCGAGAAACAACAAGGAACTGTGGCAACGATGGAAGAACTGTCAGTGGGTGAGACTCAGTGTACTTACGTTTGTGAGCAGACATAGTGGAAAGTGAGGAAACCATTGCGGAAGAATCCCCCATGATTACCAGCGTCTCCGATGGCGCGCTCCTCCCTTGTGGGGGCCCTCACTGAGGGCACTCCCGCCTTAGGTGATTGTTCACACCTCAGGTCACACCTCCTGACAAACGGACGGAGGGACCAATCGGCACTTTCGGAAGGTATCAGCTCAGGTAATCACCTCTCCCTGGGCCTGGCCGTTACCAGGGCGTACGTACGTGTCCTACCTGTCTACCCGGGGTGGGGAATTACGCGTTACCCTGTCACCGGCTACGCATGGAAGTGCGTGGGTCGGCCTTCAGACACGCACAGGGAGGAAAAAAGAGAAAGGGAAAGGAAAGAAGAGGGGTCTCAAACGCCGCAGCGGAGAAAAGTGCAGAGAGAAGCAGGAAGGAAAAGAGAAGGACAGAGGAAGGACGAAGACTTGCAAGTAGAGAAAGCGAGGAATTTGTAACAGTTTAGAGTGTCCGTCTCCGGACGTAGGCACAAACCATACTCCCAGAGGGGGAGAAAGGGAAGGAAAGAGCCAGAGGTGAGGGGGGGCGAAGATGGGGGAGGGGGAAGGATGAGGAAAGGGAAGGAGGGCCACATTAGCTCGGGGTCCCGTGCTCGCTACGCATGTGTCCACAAAAGAGTTGTGAACCCCCTGGGGGGGGACTCATGGTGAGGCTGACCTGTTAAAATTTCTGGACACTCTAAATATCTTCTCCCAATTAAATTTCACATAGTTCTACCCTGAGTCCCATGTCACTTTTCTTGATGTTGATCGAATCCTCACTGAAGACGAGTTACACACTTCTGTCCACATTAAACCTACTAACAAACTACAGTACTTACATTTTGACGGTTGCCATCCTTTCAGTGTCAAATGTTTGCTCCCATACAGGCTTCGAATACAACATTGTCACATCAGCCTTCACTGAACTTAATTACCCCAACAGCCTATTTCAAAAACAGATTTTCTGGACCATCACATCCAATCCAGGTACTACTGATTCCTCCAAAAATAAACTCTGGAGCACATCACTTGTCACCCAGTATTATCCTGGTCTTGAATATATTATTCAGCTACTTCAAAATTCTTTAAGAGCGTAAAAACCTTTTCTTCTGGCCATTTTTGGATATTATTTTTAAAGGTATTAGGAGATGCAATGTGCCTGTACAGATAAAGTGTTAGAAAGCTTTATTCCCATGTGTTCATACGTGCCAGTCATGTTTTTTTAAGTCAAGTATGAGGCATGTCTATCGTTAATGTTTAATGAGTATTATGATTATGAATGGACTCCTTAAGGCTGCAACTTTTAAAATTTTTCTTTACATAAAAAATGCAGCTGCATGTGATGAGGTGATAAAAGTCATGGGCTGTCTATAAACAAACATACAGATGGTGGTAGTATCATGTACACAAAGTAGTACATTAGCAGAGCCATCATTTGTACTCATTTGAAATGGTTTATAATGTGATTATGGCCACACAATGGGAATTAACAGACTTTGAATGTGGAACAGTAGTTGGAGCTTGATGCATGGACACTATTTCGGAAATAGTATGGGAATTGAATATTCTGAGACCCACAGTGTCAAGAGTTTGCCAACGCTGAGCCAGACGGTTACGTAACCACCGTCTAGACGATAAGCGGGCAGTCTGGCAGCAGGAGGCCCAGTATGAGGAACTATGCTTTATGTATCTTTCCAAACTGTTGCATCTTGAGCCCCCGGTTCGAGATGTACCCTTGTCCGGTTAGTGGCTGATGCTACAGATCACTTTATTTATGAAAATATACAGTACAATAATCAACAAATTTTACATATTCACATACACCTTTACCTTTTATCCAAATAAGTACAGAGTCATTAGGATTAAGTTTGCGTTTGTTACGTGTATACAATCCAAGTGAAGAGGTAGAATCATATGCAGATTTACTAAAGTCTTTATTGGCAAGTTCAAACATATGGTAGGTACGACAGGCAATTACATCTCTATCATTAAAACTTTCAAGTCCAGGTACACTAGAAACTCCACTACCACCTCTAACTATGGCAACAGTAAACCATCCATTTCCATGTGAAAATGTGTCGTTTATATCCAAGCTGAAGTTCAGTGAACATCCAAGAAATACAGCAGGTCCATCGACGAGAACGTGGGCTGCAACACTCTTAAATGGGATGCGATTCTTCTTGTCCCCAGATGTTGTAGTAAGTTCAATGTTTTCTATGTTCTTGTAAACTATTTGGCATTACATCTCACCAAAGAAAATGCAGTGGCTGATGATGGCCTTCACTTAATGACAGACCAGTGGCATTTGTATAGAGTTGTCAGTGCAAACAGACAAGCATTACTGCATGAAATAACCCCAGAACTCAATCTTGGATGTATGATGAACATATCCATTATGATAGTGCAGCAGAATTTGGTATTTATTAGCTATGGTAGCAGACAACTGATGTGAGTGTCTTTGCTAACAGCAACACAGTGCCTGCAAAGTCTCTGCTGGGCTTGTGAGCATATCAGTTAAAACCTAGGCAAGAGGAAAACTGTTGTCTGGTCAGACAAGTCCTGATTTGGGATCTTTGTTTGCCAGCAACAACAGGACAGAAATGAACATCAAGGAAAAATGAACATTGGGAATGTAATGCATATATTCCCTTGCAGAGGCACTCAGCTCAAAATCAGTATCAACACATACTAAGATGAGAATATGTAAAAGTGATATGCCTAGCAGTTGTGTTCCATTCAGAAACGTGGAGCATGACTAAATGGATAAAGGAAAAATTACTAATATTTGAAATTAGAATAATGAGGAAGACATGGAGACTGATGTTAGACAAAGAAGAACGGAGAAGAATGATGAATGACTAATCGTCAAGCAACAACCAACAATCCTACAGAAGGTGAAGAGAAGAAGAATCCAGTGGGCAGGCAATGTAGGGTACTTGAGGGAAACAAACACCAGACACACTGTGAGACAACCGAGGCTGTGCTGGATGGACAACCTGGTGAATAACCTGGCAGTCCTAGGGACTGAAGACATCTGGAGTAACTGAGCACAGAACAAACGAATGGGGGCAGTTTGTGGGAGCAGCGCATGGTCTGCAGGGCCTGTGACCACTGGATATGTATGTATGTATGTATATTAAGAGATATGGGGCTATCAGTGTACATAATTATTTAAAATAAGAGATGCAAGATATTTTAGTTATGGATACTCCAGACATATCCCACCTTGATGACAGTGGGAAAAAAGCGTAACAGGAACTTGGCAGGCTTTTCAAATACATGCGCAGTTTACTCAACAGATAATTAATACATCACAACTTGTCATATGTGTGTTCTGTATGACTGTTCCACATTATTTCTGAATCCAGATATACAACGATGACATTAAGAGATATACACTCATTGTCAACATTCAATATTTGTCTGGAGTATAGCCTCATACAGAAGTGAAACATGAATGACTGGCAGGGCAGACAATAGGAGAATAGGCTTTTTAAATGTGGTTTAGAAAAGAATTATGAAGGCTTCATAAGTAGGCTGAGTAACTAATGAAGAAGTACTGTGTTGAATTGGGGACAAAAGCTTTGTGGCACAACTTGATTAGGAGACATGTCAGATTGCCAAGGGATGCCCTGAGGTGTCAAGGAATATTAAGTTTGGTACTGAAAGCAAAGGTAGAGGTTAAACAGTTGTACAAGGAGACCAATTATTAGCAACACTAAGCAGACTCAAATGTATACAGCAGCAGTAGCAATGCAGACATTAAAACTTGCAAAGGAGAGAGCTGAGTAGTACCAGTCTGGACAACAACCACCACAAACAAACAACATCTTACAGTCTGTTTTTCTGTTTTATGCCGTTACATGACTGGAATGGATGACAATTTCAAGAAACAAATAAATAAATGTAGATGTATGAAAAAGTGTCATATTAGGAACACTAATATCATGTAGAAGAATTTAGGAAGACACAGACAACTGATTTAACATTTTGACGAAGACATTTGGTCAGAGTGTGATACTGGACTGCCCCTGAAATCTTGTTTGGGGTGACAGACTGATACACAATGTAACGCAAGGTCTAGGTTAGGTTGAATGGTGATAATTTTGTTGCTAGTTGATGACGTCAATGAAGATGAATTTCTAAGATTCTGGTAAAAGCCAACCTGTTGTGTAGGCTAATGTTTATGTTCACACCGTATATTAATGTTCTCTGCCATGGCTAACTCGCTTTTCATTATAAAATCCAAAACTGCAAGGTAAATTCAGAAAATTTGTAACAGGTAATGGACCCATCTCTGATGGGTATTTTGACCCTAAAGAGCGTAAAGTCATCAAAAATGCCTCCTCCCAACCACCCATCTGCTTAAGTGGAACCCTTGGTCTCCTAGATATATATTGTCACGCACTCTGCAGGAATCAAGTGTGGATAGTAACTTCTGCTTCTACCACCATTTTTTGGAGTGCACAAGTTGCCCACTTTCACCATTACATGTCTTGGCAACAAAGATTTTGCAGATGTCCAAAAGACATTTTGATCCTGCAGCCACTATGAATCAAGAAACAAAGGATTAAAACATTAGCTGTCAATGGTCATTGATTTATATCAATGGGGCAAGTTGAAAATTTGTGCTAGACTGGTATTTGAACTTGGGTCTCCAGTGTACTAGGCCGATGTGCTGACCACTATGTCACCTGGACACAGTGGCCATCACACCCACATGGACTAATCTAGATCACTTCTTGTTAGGCAGAAATTCTCAACTTATACCGCACACGGATGCAGTGTCCTAGCTCATTAGTTCTTGAGGCAGGCATAGTGGTCAGCGCATCTCCCTAGTACGCTGAATACCCGGAGCTCGAATACCCAGAGCTCGAATACCCAGAGCTCGAATACCCAGAGCTCGAATACCCAGAGCTCGAATACCCAGAGCTCGAATACCCAGAGCTCGAATACCCAGCGCTCGAATACCCAGCGCTCGAATACCCAGCGCTCGAATACCCAGCGCTCGAATACCCAGCGCTCGAATACCCAGCGCTCGAATACCCAGCGCTCGAATACCCAGCGCTCGAATACCCAGCGCTCGAATACCCAGCGCTCGAATACCCAGCGCTCGAATACCCAGCGCTCGAATACCCAGCGCTCGAATACCCAGCGCTCGAATACCCAGCGCTCGAATACCCAGCGCTCGAATACCCAGCGCTCGAATACCCAGCGCTCGAATACCCAGCGCTCGAATACCCAGCGCTCGAATACCCAGCGCTCGAATACCCAGCGCTCGAATACCCAGCGCTCGAATACCCAGCGCTCGAATACCCAGCGCTCGAATACCCAGCGCTCGAATACCCAGCGCTCGAATACCCAGCGCTCGAATACCCAGCGCTCGAATACCCAGCGCTCTAATACCCAGCGCTCTAATACCCAGCGCTCTAATACCCAGCGCTCTAATACCCAGCGCTCTAATACCCAGCGCTCAAATACCCAGCGCTCGAATACCCAGCGCTCTAATACCCAGCGCTCTAATACCCAGCGCTCTAATACCCAGCGCTCTAATACCCAGCGCTCTAATACCCAGCGCTCTAATACCCAGCGCTCTAATACCCAGCGCTCTAATACCCAGCGCTCTAATACCCAGCGCTCTAATACCCAGCGCTCTAATACCCAGCGCTCGAATACCCAGCGCTCGAATACCCAGCGCTCTAATACCCAGCGCTCTAATACCCAGCGCTCTAATACCCAGCGCTCTAATACCCAGCGCTCGAATACCCAGCGCTCGAATACCCAGCGCTCGAATACCCAGCGCTCTAATACCCAGCGCTCGAATACCCAGCGCTCTAATACCCAGCGCTCGAATACCCAGCGCTCTAATACCCAGCGCTCGAATACCCAGCGCTCTAATACCCAGCGCTCTAATACCCAGCGCTCTAATACCCAGCGCTCTAATACCCAGCGCTCTAATACCCAGCGCTCTAATACCCAGCGCTCTAATACCCAGCGCTCTAATACCCAGCGCTCGAATACCCAGCGCTCGAATACCCAGCGCTCGAATACCCAGCGCTCGAATACCCAGCGCTCGAATACCCAGCGCTCTAATACCCAGCGCTCTAATACCCAGCGCTCGAATACCCAGCGCTCTAATACCCAGCGCTCGAATACCCAGCGCTCGAATACCCAGCGCTCGAATACCCAGCGCTCGAATACCCAGCGCTCGAATACCCAGCGCTCGAATACCCAGCGCTCGAATACCCAGCGCTCTAATACCCAGCGCTCTAATACCCAGCGCTCTAATACCCAGCGCTCTAATACCCAGCGCTCTAATACCCAGCGCTCTAATACCCAGCGCTCTAATACCCAGCGCTCTAATACCCAGCGCTCTAATACCCAGCGCTCTAATACCCAGCGCTCTAATACCCAGCGCTCTAATACCCAGCGCTCTAATACCCAGCGCTCTAATACCCAGCGCTCTAATACCCAGCGCTCTAATACCCAGCGCTCTAATACCCAGCGCTCTAATACCCAGCGCTCTAATACCCAGCGCTCTAATACCCAGCGCTCTAATACCCAGCGCTCGAATACCCAGCGCTCTAATACCCAGCGCTCTAATACCCAGCGCTCTAATACCCAGCGCTCGAATACCCAGCGCTCTAATACCCAGCGCTCTAATACCCAGCGCTCGAATACCCAGCGCTCGAATACCCAGCGCTCGAATACCCAGCGCTCGAATACCCAGCGCTCTAATACCCAGCGCTCTAATACCCAGCGCTCGAATACCCAGCGCTCTAATACCCAGCGCTCGAATACCCAGCGCTCGAATACCCAGCGCTCGAATACCCAGCGCTCGAATACCCAGCGCTCGAATACCCAGCGCTCGAATACCCAGCGCTCGAATACCCAGCGCTCTAATACCCAGCGCTCTAATACCCAGCGCTCTAATACCCAGCGCTCTAATACCCAGCGCTCTAATACCCAGCGCTCTAATACCCAGCGCTCTAATACCCAGCGCTCTAATACCCAGCGCTCTAATACCCAGCGCTCTAATACCCAGCGCTCTAATACCCAGCGCTCTAATACCCAGCGCTCTAATACCCAGCGCTCTAATACCCAGCGCTCTAATACCCAGCGCTCTAATACCCAGCGCTCTAATACCCAGCGCTCTAATACCCAGCGCTCTAATACCCAGCGCTCTAATACCCAGCGCTCTAATACCCAGCGCTCTAATACCCAGCGCTCTAATACCCAGCGCTCTAATACCCAGCGCTCTAATACCCAGCGCTCTAATACCCAGCGCTCTAATACCCAGCGCTCTAATACCCAGCGCTCTAATACCCAGCGCTCTAATACCCAGCGCTCTAATACCCAGCGCTCTAATACCCAGCGCTCTAATACCCAGCGCTCTAATACCCAGCGCTCTAATACCCAGCGCTCTAATACCCAGCGCTCTAATACCCAGCGCTCTAATACCCAGCGCTCTAATACCCAGCGCTCTAATACCCAGCGCTCTAATACCCAGCGCTCTAATACCCAGCGCTCTAATACCCAGCGCTCTAATACCCAGCGCTCTAATACCCAGCGCTCTAATACCCAGCGCTCTAATACCCAGCGCTCTAATACCCAGCGCTCTAATACCCAGCGCTCTAATACCCAGCGCTCTAATACCCAGCGCTCTAATACCCAGCGCTCTAATAGCCAGAGCTCTAATAGCCAGAGCTCTAATAGCCAGAGCTCTAATAGCCAGAGCTCTAATAGCCAGAGCTCTAATAGCCAGAGCTCTAATAGCCAGAGCTCTAATAGCCAGAGCTCTAATAGCCAGAGCTCTAATAGCCAGAGCTCTAATAGCCAGAGCTCTAATAGCCAGAGCTCTAATAGCCAGAGCTCTAATAGCCAGAGCTCTAATAGCCAGAGCTCTAATAGCCAGAGCTCTAATAGCCAGAGCTCTAATAGCCAGAGCTCTAATAGCCAGAGCTCTAATAGCCAGAGCTCTAATAGCCAGAGCTCTAATAGCCAGAGCTCTAATAGCCAGAGCTCTAATAGCCAGAGCTCTAATAGCCAGAGCTCTAATACCCAGAGCTCTAATACCAGTCCAGATCAAATTTTCTTCTTGCCTCATTTATATAAATTAATTCCTACTGGCAATTAATGTATGCAATTACTCTGTGAAAATATTTTGCACTGCATTACATTTTTCATTATTTTCCCAAGATATTGGCAGATAAACCCTTTGACTTATTTTTGTGTTCTTACATAGTAAGATTCAAGTTTAATGTTTATGATCAATCCCCTTAGATGTTTGGTTGATTTATTTGGTTAACATAATGTAGGTTGTAGTTGTGTAAACTGGACTCCTTTCAGTACCTGAAGCAGATCCGTTACCTTTTCATGTTTGAAGTTTCCCTATGTTAGTGCACACACGCTTATTCACTCCGAATTCTATTGCAGATTCGAAGATGGTAGTGGAGAAGGAAGATCAAAGAAAGTGGTCCTCCTTAAATGACAAGCTACTGACGCTGTGCACAAAAAGATGCGTTGGTAAACGTTCAGTAAACAGTTTACTGTTCCAAAAATAACACTTATGAAGTTGTCGAGTATGAAAAACGGTACACCTGAGGAAGCAGCAAAAACAGGTAGACTTGCAATTTTGGGTAAATATTTGATGAGCTGATTTAGTATTGCGTTGCTATGGAAGTCTCTTTCATTGGGCAAAGCATTGCTGTATAGTTGCTAGAGAATTAATACTTAACACCCTTTCAGAGATGAAACTGCTGGGAAAAATTGGGTTAGTCTTTGCCTTAAACAGCACAAAAACCAAACATTCAGAAAGAAAGCCTGTAGGAATGACTACTACAGGGCTCTCGTTTTCAGCAAAGGAGACAGAAATTCTATAATCCTCCGATTGGTGCTGTACTACACAATTTGAAACTAGATCATGTTCTCTTATTTGATAGCGATTTCACATTTGGTACTACTATGATTATTTTTTGGAGGCCCCAATTTTGGTAATTATTTTCCAAACTCTCACACATTTCAAAATACTTTTCATAACATTTTAATAATGTTTTGAAGAGTAAAATATAAATGGTGGAATATAGGGCAAATACGGAAGCGTTGATCCCGCCCGTCTGCTTTGACCCATAACGTCACAAATATGGCGGAAACGACCATAAACCACGATTCCATTATGGCGCATATATAGTCGGCATGAACACATTATGAGGACGAAAATACATCGAAAAACAAACACACACACACACTTTCCACAAAAAGCCTGATGACACTAATGTGACAAGCGCGGGAAACGGTGTTTTTGGGTGCGGGGGGGCACACTAAATATAAACAAATTTAGACACCCAGCCCCATACAAAACCACACAAAACGACGAAAAAAACCGACTTCACAAAACTAACCAAATACCACTAAACACAGTATCATCTGGAATCGGACACTTCTCTTGACCTATAGCTCAACAGTAGCTCCCGATCCCATAAATTAGGATCAAACACTTCCCTTGGCCTATATAGCTCAAAAACATCTCTCGATACCAATATCAACACACGAAGCCACACATTGGGATCGAACACTTCCCTTGACCTGCGCACTGTTAATTTTATCCGTCATATCCATTAATGAACACGAACAACAACAGATTAATTTTAGTAAAATTACCACACGATGTACAGCGAACAACACTAAATTAACCTTCACACAAAATCGTTAACTCACCGAAATGAATTCCACTAAAACACTAACAATTCTGGATAATGAGCAAAAGCAAACTGAGCCCATTACACCACACAAACGAAAACCCTGAACATACCACCAGAAATCACAACAAACCACAACACGACGACATCTACAAACACGCCACACTCACAAACCAAACTCCGCGCAGTCATGACGTCACACACAACACCCTTACGTCATGGGTCAAAGCCGACGTGCGGGATCGGACGCTTCTGACGAACCAATCTTCTGATTGGCGCTATACTACACTTAATCTGAAACTAGATTGTGTACACTCTTATTTGATAGAAATTTCACATTTTATTTGGTGCTACTATGATTATTTTTTGGAGGCTCCAATTTGGGCAGTTATTTTCAGAACTCTCACGTTTTTTAAAATAATTTTAATTGTTTTTTTTAAGAGTAAAATATAAATGGTAATATAAAGTAAGTGTCCTGTGCCTTTAAAAGTTGATTTTTACTACTTTATTTTTTAAATAAAAAAATTGCGGGTCTGGTTTTCGGCACTTTCCCCTCTGTACCGTATATATAGCACACCCACAAGAAAGTGACCCAGGTCGAAAAACACCATTTTTTATTTTGTCACTGAAAAATACGTGTGGAGTGCCCAACATACACGAAAAATATAATGGAATTTACAACCAACAAACCTTACTTTAAACTTAAAGAAAGCTTAAGTAATTTCAATATAAGTTTTTTTGTGTAAGTCGACTTTCTCAAATATTGGATTTTCTGAATTGTGTTACTGGACTTGGCGACATGCAATATAATGTAGGTAAACTACGAACCCGGGAAGTAGAATTGAGGGGGGTCCTCCACAACTACTAACTTTGCTGGTCATTCATTCAGTTAAGCATTCACAAATATCTTCTTTCCGTAAATTCCACGTGAAGGAATGTCGAACGCATTAAGTTAACTCTACAAAAGCTGGTAGTAGGAACCACTTAAGGCTGCTTCTACAAAATTTGAACCACAGCCAGAACTAATATCACTTAAAAACTTGGAAGAGGTAACGTACCTAAATGCCCATACACAGTTTTCAACGACAAATGTAGCTCCTAGTGCACTTGGTTTTAAAATTAAATCTTGCAGGACAACGTCACCTAATAAAATATTGTATAACATATGGGGGATTACGACACATAAAAAGAAAATACATACCGTACCTTATGGAAATTGTTTACAATGGCGCTACGCAATAGAACTACAACGCACCCAATATCGCTATTCTCACCTGCAAATATTCCAATTTGCAACTGAGATTGGTCCAAATTTTCGACATAGTCTCCGAGAAAACGAGTCAAAAGATCTGCTACGATGTTTTCTGAAACCATTCTCATATATCAACCACACAGCGCTTCCGAAACTAATTTGCTAAATATGGGTTGGAGCAAGTTTACAGTTCATAACAACGCGCGCACGAATTCCCGGGCCACACTGCCTGCTACAGAACCTGTTATCAGGGCACGTGAACTCGTCAACACAGAACATGCGACAAAGTTTGTGGTTGGTTGGGACTTAGCGAAACTTCGACGTTAGGTTTTGTAAACACCACGATGTCACCCTACCGACCTGCTGTCGTCTGGCGAAACCTACGACAGGTTGCGACGCACACGTCAGAAGGCAAAATGCGGTTCTACATCTGTTAACTCGTAGCTGGGCACTCGCATACTAACGAGAATTGGTAGCCCCTTTTATAGAGTCTTACTGGTTACTTGTACCACAACGAAATACGCAACTTTGCAGTATGCTTAATAGCACAACTTAAAAAAGAAAAAGCAGTCAAATATTTGTGACAACCAAGATTAATAATTTAATTGACGCTCGGTTTATTCTACATCTGCATCTGTACTCTACAATCTACCGTGAGGTGCATGGCAGACGGTACATCACATTGTACGGGTTATTAGACTTTCTTCCTGTTCCATTCACGCATGGAACGCGGGAAGAATTATCTTTGAATGTGTGTGTGTGTGTGTGTGTGTGTGTGTGTGTGTGTGTGTGTGTGAGTGTGCAGTAGTTATTCTAATCTTAACCACATGATCCCTACGTGTGTGGGGTTGTATTATATCCCCAGAGTAATGATTTAAAACTGGTTCTTAAAACTTTCTTGATTGACTTTCTCGGGATAAATGATAATTAATTGAAACCCTCAGCTGCCGAGAGGTGTTGTTGACATACCTCAATGGGAACAGTTGAAAATGTGTGCCCCGACTGGGACTCGAACCCGGGATCTCCTGCTTGCATGGCAGACGCTCTATCCATCTGAGCTACCAAGAACACAGATGAATAGCGCGGCTGCAGGGATTTATCCGTTGCACGCTTCTCGGGATAGTTTACGTCCGTCTACAAGAGTCTGCCAGTTCACTTTCTTCAGTATCTCTGTGACACTTTCCCAAGGATTCAACAAACCTGTGACCATTTCTGCTGCCCTTCTCTGTATACGCCAGTCAGCCGCACGCTATTAGTTCGTTTCTTTCGCCAGTCGTCTCGACTGGAGCGAGTAGTTGTACTTTCCTACGCAGCACGCGCGTTCGCGACAACGTATTTTATACGTTTCAGTGTGGCACATAGACAGCTAACACATATCTACGAGAAAAGTCGCGGCCGTTCTATCGATCTCGATTAGTTATTCTGTCTGGCGATTGTTCGAGAAAAGCCGCGAATATCCTACAGTTTTCTTTTACAGAGAACTTTCGATACGTAGCGTTATAAATACGGACTATTCGCCGAATAGGAAGCCAGTTTACATTCAGAAGCAGAAATGTTAAGGCTGTAGAATGAATAAGTAGAAAGTCCTAGTCGTAGCAAGTGCAAGTCTGAATATTAGTGAAGAGTGAGATTTATCAGTTGATTGTGAAGTATTAATAATAGTTATTCATAGACACTCGTAACAATATTTGAACTAATAGTCTAACAATAGTATTGCGAGTTAGGTATGGGAAATTATTGATGCGAGTATCTCCGGTAACAGTGGCTTTCGAGAAGATTTTCAAAACCGCATTGTTACTGTATAGATCCTCTATCGAATGTACTAGAAAGGAACGGAATCGACAATATGAGTTCCACACACATAGACTGCCGGATGACGTCACCACTGGAAACTCGCCCTTATGTAATGAGCCGTAATGCACAGTCTTGGACAGAAAAACTGACCGCCCGCCGTCCGCCACGCAGACAGCTTCAGCCCAGGTGGTACACAACCCGCCCGTCGATAGGCGGCAGCTGGATTTTCGGATTGTGGGGAGTCCAGGCTAGCACGGCAGAGAATATCGGAGATCTCTGGTAAATTTCCCTACAAGCAGAAAACATGCATTTGTAAACTAAACATGTGTACATTGATCCAAAACACGAAAACTACATAATCTCACATAAGAAATCGACCGACAAAAAATTCTCGTGCTTGCTGTTCCAGAACCACGACTAACTGACAATGAAACATTCCATTACGGGAACCATAGCATCTTCAAGAGCAAACCACAACAACAGGTAGCGAAATGCGCACCAATCTTCGGCATGGCATTTCTCTTACAAAGATCGATTATCAACTCTGTCAAAGAAATCACACATATCAACAATCGACTTATGACTATGCTCATTCAGAGTCCCCCAAAAAATGTACACTCATCAATGCACATGCTCCCACCAACATCAACCGCGCGACCGCTACAGTCGCAGGTTCGAATCCTGCCTCGGGCATGGATGTGTGTGATGTCCTTAGGTTAGTCAGGTTCAAGTAGCTCTAAGTTCTAGGGGACTGATGACCTCGGGAGTTAAGTCCCATAGTGCTATGAGCCATTTGATGCATTTCAACCTCCATCATCGAAAGTAAGAAAAACACCGAAAATGTCGAAAAATTTTGTAACACACTCGAAAAAACTACGGGCAAAATTCACCAAGAGACGTGAAAATACTAATGGGAGAATTTTACTCTCTATTTTGGACAGAAAAAACCTACAGAAAAATAATTGGCATAAATGCAACACACCGAAACACTTACACCAACGGCACAAGTCAGACTGACATTTGCCAGCAATTCAACCTCAAAATTATGTCTACTCACTTTAGGAAAAAACCAGTTCTCCGATAACGTGCTTGGCTACCAGGTGCAAGCTGGTTTCGTTCGCCTTTCGAGACTCGCTGAAAGCCAGATTTTTAATTCTTTTGTAGCAGAGCTTCAAGCTGGCAGATACAAACTCGGTAAGGGAATCCTTAGACAACGCTCGAGCAAAATTCGTCTTGCTACTTTTAGTACTCCTTAGTATCAGAGAGAAAACTTCACGGTGCTGCATAATTCATAATGCCACTTTTGTTTTCAGCAGACATACTTTTTGTTGTGAATACATAATTTTGTCTATGAACTGCCGAATTTTCGTAATACTTGCGAATGGTACAGGAAATGACGTAAATACAGACCTTTTTGAACTCAAAAGTCGGTAATATCCTACTAATTAGTGTTGAAATAGGCGCAATCGTCTTACAGATATTTAATGCTTTATTATGACAGACCACCGTCGTGATGTTTCTGCGGTAGCCTGAATTTAATTTGTGTTAGTACAGTGAATATTTTAATTGCGTTTTCCATTAGTCTAATGAACGCAACAGTAATCATCAAAGAGAAATTAATCAGCAGCAGAAATTTCTTGCGCGATATCTAAAACAATCTGACAATGCTAAAGTAGTTTACAAATTCCACGCCTGTAGAAACCTACTGCTTCTAACGATGTCATTAAACCAGTGTGGTTTGAAGAGTATTTTCGTCTAGAAATGAATTGCCTTGACGGTTGATCGATCAATAGGGGGAAACGTAAAATTCTACGAGTATATGACGAGAGGGACAACTGCTTGAGAGATGACTTCCCTGTCAATACAAGTGCCTGAGAGAGGACTTTCCTGTCAATCTCCTGGATAGTTTTGTTTCTCAAATCAACAGACTGCGTTATCTTGCAGTAGCACAGGTGATGTAGTTTTGTCGGTCGATTTTCTTACACTGCGACCGAAAGGTATCTCAGTTGTTGGCAACAAATTCCTGCTGTGATGCACACACCCCTTGGAGCAGAATTCGTAGCTCAAAACACATTTTTGGTGCCATCAGATGAAAACTATTATGTTCACACTACCCTTTGCTCGAGTTTGTCTTTTGGTGGGGCTCAGCCTTTCATTTCTTTTTAGGAAGTTAACGATAAAGGCATCATAACTCGTTACCAGTAACAGTACTGCATAGGAATGCTCAATGAGCGACCTGATGACGTTCAATAATAGTCACTCCGGCTATTTTTGTTGTTTCGGATTAGAGCAAGCAGTACTCCTACACCAGACTTCTGAACTTTCCATGTTGAATGCAAATGTCGCATGCTGGTTAAGTGTAATGCATCACATATATCAGTAGTCGAGACTTCCTTAATGTGGAAAATCATTGATGCCAGCAGGATCTTTGTTGAAACAAGAATATCTTTTTCTGTCGTATTTTTCCCAAAAGCACTCGCTCCACACACAGTTCAAATCTTTCTAGCTGCCTACTCTGCATTCACCCCTCTGTTATACCAAAAGTATATATTTTGTTGCAGTTGTTACATCTTTTTCCACTTGCGACTCAATTTTACAATGCTTAACCGTAGTTCATGATTTTTCAGGTATGCAAAATCCAATGCTTAACTGTAAGATGATAACTAGAGCTTCAAATTCGAAAATGACAGTTGACACACACACACAGACAGCGTCGCGCCGCGTCCACCTGGGCGGCGCCGGATTTCAGGCGGCGGGTGGCGTCTGGCCGGTGGCCGGTGGCCGCTGCAGCGCGGGGAAACGCCCGAGCGTAAGCTGTTCTGGACTCGTCGCAGCCATGAGCTGTCCTACGGAACTGTTTGTGGAACTTCTTGTTACTGCTAGTGGGTAGAATGTGAAGCGAATTATGTTCTATGTTCAATCAGACTCATAACTTTAGACGAGGACCGAAATGTAAAAAAATACAGTTGGATGCGAACAGGCGACCAGAAGTTTAGAATGCACGACGGTTTCCACTAGACCACGGGCTCACATAAGCTGACAACGTCTGGGAAGTAGACAACACTTCCTCTCGACTGTTCCGCATATTACAGTGTTGCCAGATTGTGCAGCTTGCCGGAATTGTCAGGGGCGGTCAGTTTTATTGGCTGGGACTTAGTCTCTGTGGCGGCCGGCCGGCGGTCAGTTTTTATGTCTAAGACTGTACATAGAGACATTCAGTGTGGAACACTTAAAAGAAGGTCCACATAAAGTAAAAAACACAATTGGCGATTTGTAGCATGTAAGAAACACTGAAGTCACACACATGGGTTAAACTTTGGCCACAACATTAAAACACACCAGAACAACGACACTTTAAAACCACTGTACGTGACAGAGTACACATGACTAAGGGCAAAAACTGCCAAGGAGGAAGGGGGGGGGGAGGCCTGATTGGAGGGAAAAGAAGGGACAGGAGGAGCAGACGTACTGGAGAGGGTGGGAGGAAAAGCAAGTGCAGCTCACCAAGGGGCAAGTGGCGGGGTATGGAGAGGGAAGGCAAGTCCGAAGGGGGCACAAAGACGCTGAAGGCGTGCACTGGAAAAGGAGGGGGCGGTGAGGGAGGAAAAAACCGGTCAGGGGAAGGGAAGAGGAGGGGGAGAGGGAGCCCTGAGAAGGGGTATGGGGGAGGTTGGGTTAGAGTTGGTAGGAGGAGTAGGTATCAGGGCGAAGCTCACTATCCAGGAGGGATAGGCACTGGAAGTTGCATTGGGAAGGGAGGCGGATGGCGTGGAGATGGTGAGGTAAAGGTGTGATGATAAAGCTGTGGTTACACACTGGTGGTGGAGAGGATAGAAGATACCAAGGGGTGGGGGAGATCGAATCTGCAGATGATGTACAAGGTGTGGATGTGTGTGAGGAAAAGGAGAAGATGTGGGAAGGGGATGAGGTCGTGGAGGATCCCCATGGGAAATGGGAGCCAGATAAGGAAGGCTAGGCGGAGTGCATGCTGTTCAAGGATTTGGAGAGCCTTATGGAATCTGGATGGGCCAGAAATCTAGGCGACGCTGGCATAACAAAGGACGGGATGAATCAAGGATTTAGGTGTGAAGGATGCTGGAAGGATGCAGTTCCCATGTCTGACCAGACAAGAGTTTCTGGAAGTGGGGCCTATTGTGTGGTAAAGAGATGGTGAGTCCAGGTGAGGTGATGGTCAATGGTGACGCCAAGGTATTTCAGGATAGGAGTGAGGCTGATATGATGACCATAAATAGTCAGGTAAAAATTGTGGAGCCAGAAGGAGCGAGTGGTACAACCTACGATGATTGCCTATGTCTTGGAAGGGTTGATGCAAAGTAGGACAGCTTCATCAGTGTACTGCAGTTGTATGCCTCATGTAGCCGATACTACTTCCATCTCTATCACTGTGCCATTCCTTTTGTCACGTCAGTGTATACTTTAGCACTTCTTTCCACATATGATCCAGGTTTCATCGAGCTAAGTTGCACATGACACAAAAGTTACTTTCATCCATTAGTTCTGCAAGCCAGCATACATTCTGTCTCCTACATCGCTGTAAGAAATATTATGAAAGCGAAATACGATGAGTGTACAGCAGCCCTTCATGCCGATTTGTTTAATTGTATCATCGATGTCCAGCACTCACAATTCACGCTTTTCCGAGCACACATAAGGTTGTGGGATACTAAGTGATTCTGCTAGTAGGCATGTGAGGCATAATTAATGTTGGTAATCATGAGGTGAGTAGTGACTCGGAGACGGGATGTCATTAACAGTTAGACTGTTAGGTGCATCGACGGGGAAGAGTCAAACAAATCAGTCGCCCCATGTGACAGGAAGTGAAGTAGGCAAGGCTGGAGGCGTGGGCCCTACTATGAACTGCAGATCTGGGTCATTGGACAGTGTGATCTACTTCCGTTGAGGCTTACCTTTGCAAGTAAACCAATGGAGAAGGGGGAAGCAAATTAAGATGAGATGGGAGATAGGTTACTACTAGGAGAATGTGACAGGCAACTGAAGCAAGGACCAGGGAGTAAACGACATTCCCTTAGCACTCTTGTATCTTTAGAGAGCCCGCCATGACAAAACTATTCCACCTGTTGACTAAGATATGCGACAGGCAAAATACCTTCAGGATTCGGAAAAAAAGTAATTCCAGTTCTCTGCATGTCCTGATAAGCGTGAATGCTGTCAAACTGTCAGTTTGATAAGTCGTGGTTGCACAATACTATCATGAATTATTTACAAAAGAATGGAAAATACTAGTAGAACCTGACCTTCACATCTACATGATTACTGTGCGATTCATAATTAATTGCCTGGCAGAGGGTTAATCAAACCATCTTCAAGCGCTTTCTCTATCGTTCAACTCTCTAATGGCACACAGGAAAAATCGATAACTGAACATTTAAACAAACACAAAAAACACACACACGTGTTGCATAGGTGCCAGGTGGGATAGACTTCCATGCTTGTTGCACTGGGTATGTCAATACAAGGATGGTTAATGCTGTTTGTGGATGACACTGGTCAACACCAGTTTCATCTGTTGATGTCCCATATATGCTCCATTGAAGACACATGTAATGACTGAGGAGGCCCTGGCAACATGTCCACACTCCATAGAACATGTTGGGTTACAAAAGCAGTATGTGAGTGAGCTCTGTGCTGTTGCAAAACATCCCATGAAATACTGTTCATGAATGGCAGCACTATGTGTCAAATCACGAGATTGACATAGGAATTTGCAGTCACAGTGTGTGGGATAGCCACAAATTGGTCCTGCTGTCGTATGAAATTACACTCCAGACCACAACTCCACGTTTACATCCAGTAAGAGCAGGACGCAGACAGGTCGGTTGCAGACCTTCAGCTGGGCGCCTCCTAACTAACACACGGCCGTCACCGGCACTGAGGCAGAAACAGTTTTCATCAGGAAACACAACAGACCTCCACTCTGCCCTCCAGCGAGGCTCTCCCTTGACACCATTGAAGTCACAAATGGTGATGGTTTGGGGTTAGTGGAACACACACTACACGGCTTCTGGCAGTGAGTTGTCCTTGAAGTAATCTGCCAAATTGCTGCTGCAGCTGCAGTACAATGTGCCAGAGTCACATGCTGAACATGTCTGTCTTCCCTCTCATAGTGCCATGTGGGCATCAGGAGCTCCATCTTGTTGCAACCACACATTCTCGTGACTACCGGCGCCAGCAATCATGTACAGTGGCTACATTCCTGCCCTACGTCTTTGTGCAGTATTGCATAAGCAACATCCAGCTTCTTGTAGCCCTATTAGATGACCTTGTTCAAACTAAATGATTTCCGATAATGGCATCTTGGTCACTTAAAGCCATTCTGTAATTACAACAACACTGATATTTAATTTCTGTTTATAGGGTTTTGTTGGCCTCTGTAGCTGAGTGGTTCTTGTGGAGGACTGCCATGGGGGGAGCGGAGATACAGGTTTGATACCTGGTACTGTCAAGGATTTTTCCTTGGTGATATAATTACGGAATCTATCAGGCACTGTTGGTTCTCTAGCTGACCTTCTGAACTCGCATTTTTGTTCTTGTTTATGACTCCTTGAACCTCCTTTGATACCCTTGTCTTCTATTACATCTCCATGACTACTCTCTTATTCACACATAAGTCACAAACTATTTTACATTCCAGGCAATCAACGCTGTTGAAAGGCATGATGTTACGAAAAACTCTGCTAACAGCTGGTAAAATTGTTGTTTATTAAACCATAATCAGGTTCGTGGACTAACGTTATACTACTGTATATGTAATAAATTTTTTTGTTCTGAATTTCAATAAATTAGTATAATCGATGTTCTGATTTCATTTCTTTTTTGTTTCATGCCATTACGTTGAAGAAGCTATAAACAATTTTCGATGTAAATTTTAATATTTATGTCAAATTTCAAGCAATGTTGTAATCGAAGGGAAGTGTACCTAATGTTGAAACTATTGTAAGATGTGAAAGTTTTATTTGTACGCCTGGTCCATACGTAGGCAATGTATTAGAATATGTGGAATGTAAAACCTTTGGTGAATACCCTGTCTGTAGGGGAGTGGTAAAAGGTGGAGGCAGGCGAGCGCGGGAAAATGCACACGGGCGCTGCACGGCACAACGGGCTCAGCAGTAGTAGTCGGAGTTGGGCATCGATCTGAGAAACACGTGCTGGATCGAGGAGGCTCTCCTGGAAAAAGTGGTTTCGTTGAGCCTCGGATGCGCTGTTTCCGACGTCTATACAGCATGACAATATTCCATAGGCCCTAAATGGAAAAGCATTGCGACGCCATGAAGAAGTAAAGTGCCGATATTTCATGAGCCATTGCTGTAATTGCACGTGTGCTATGTGCCTCGCCATCTCGCCGCTTGCCGACCGCCTCATCGATACGAACAGGTTGAAACTTTCAGTACTGTATTCGTGTGGACCAGTGTCACCTTTGCTACATACTGTTCAATAACAACTTAAATTTTACCAGAACTGTCCTATCAATTAATTATCCTCACAACTAACCTCGACAGGGTCCTTTCCACATGTTGTGCAATCCGAGTATCCTAAGATGAAGATTTAAAGTTTATGTTAATAATAATTACCTGAAGACCTATCAATGTTAAAATGATGTTTAAAGATCTTTGTTATTAATGAATACTGGACGAATAATATAGGTATGACAAAGTTGGAAGATAGTGTTGAAATTGGTTTAGTAATGAAGTTTATTTAAATTGAGACAAAAATAACGGTAGTTAAATGAGCAGGAAATAAGACAAAAAGAGTGGTAAATCATATTTTGGAAATATTGAATGCTTAATTCTCTCAATAATCAAACTTTCACTACAGTGATCATAATAGTTTCAGGGTCCCCCCTTTTTTTTTCTTTTCTATTCATTTGAATTCTGAAGTGTACTGAACTGATTTGACCAGCAAAGTTAAAGTCAATATAAAACCTAAATTTATCACTGTTTTACCCTTCTTAAAATTGACATTGTATGTGTGTTTCAAAAGTGCTATTTCTAGGGTAACCTATGCCCGATTGCAGTCGGATCAATAGACAAAATGCAGTTTGTAGTAATCATTATAGTGTAAGGTTGTGTATTTATAGCTTGTCCAAATTAGTACAGAAAGGGAAAATATTAGTTCAGTAGATTTTTCTGGTTCTAAAATTTACCATATAATGCAGTATTACTACGTGTTGTTATGCTTGTACGTACATCCACTTGTACAAGGAAAAAACTCACTTAATGCTTAATTAGGCTGGCGACCGTATTATTAACAATTGGTAGCATCTGCTGCGTATGTTTCTTGCCCGTCCTAACGTGTATTTGCACTTTATACTTGCTTGACGTATCATTGTTGTTACTGAGTGGGTGTAAGTCTCATTTTGCCTCCATTCAGGTACACGCGGTCAACATATTTACTAAAATCCTTTCTTATAAGGTGAAGCCCATCAACTTACCATAGTACAGGCTTTAAAGAGTTAACATACGCCCGAGCGTTGACGTTACAAGTGGCTTCCCGGTGACAGGACATCTAATTGTTATCGGTCGCAAATTAATGTGAATACCGAGCAGTGGATGTTCAGTGGCACGAATTGCAATATTATTTAGTAAAATAAATAACAGTGAACGTCAAATACGATAGTGTAGTGCAATTTGCATTCAGTATGGACGGGAGAGTAGACAGAGTAGATGTGCCGAGCGTAATGGAAGAGGCGCATGGCAATAGCAGGAGTTTACGCGGCCAGATAACAGATGGCGTTAGCGAAAGGCAATTGGCGTATATACAATATCACGAACATGTTAATGAACAGATTGAAACGTCGAGATTGCCTCGAACACAGCAAGAGATAAAACAAGAAGTAGGGGATGACTTTGTAGACGATAGTGGGTACGTGAACGAATCCACTGACATGTTTGATTCTCCACAGATAAAAAAAGAACCGAAAGAAACTTTTCAGGTAGGATCGGAACACACTGATTCCGTAGAACAAAACAGTATGAAAATTTTAAGCATGAACGATTTATTTGAACAATTAACCAAACAAATTGTAGGACAGAGTGCTAAGCTTCAAAAACAGGTCAGTAATCAGGTTAGTCAGCTCAAAACACAGAATGATCAACTTAAAACATACGTTGCAGAGCAGCTCAAAACACAGAATGATCAGCTTAAAACACAGGTTAGTCAGCTTAAAACACATGTTGACGAGCAGCTTAAAACACAAAGTAATCAGATTAAAGCACAGGTCGAAGAACAAGGAATTAAAATTAGTAAACAAATAGAACAGGTAGAACAAAAAGTGGGTAATTTAAGTTCTGTGGTAAATACTGTGAAATTTGAAATTGACACAATTAACAAAAATATGGATACTATGCAGGGGTAAATTGACAACATTAACAGTAGGTTTGATGTTGAAATTCTCAACATCCAAGAGAAAGTAGAGCCTCTAGTTGAAACGAAAGTAGACGAAAAAGTTTTCGGTCTTAAAACTGAGATCGTAAACGAATGTCAACACGGAATATCACAGTTGAAAAAGGCAGTTTCAGACACTGAAAGAGAGTTAGGCGAAAAGGTGACCGGATGTGTACTAAAGTGTGAACAAAATACATCGAAAATTCAAGGCAAAATTTTCGATCTTGAGGGTAAAATTAAAGATAGGCCTGGTGTTGTCTGTAATGGCACACCACTTACGAAGCTATTGGAAGGTGAGGAACGCTTCGATCCCGCCAAGAAACATAACGGACGGCATCCGTTAGATTTCATCAAAAATTGCGAGAGAATATTTCCT